>NC_074676.1:9155975-9455975 GCF_029448725.1 Salvelinus fontinalis
CCCAGCACCATCCAGGACCCGCACGAATCCTGGACCGGTCCAAGTGATTGGTACATCTGGTGTCCTCTCCCGGGGCACAATCTGGAGTGCTGAGCCCGGGTCCAGGGGAATGGACCTCTGATGGAAAGAAACCCAGTGTGAGTTACTAATTAGTACCACACCAGTACTGTGTAAGTAAGGTGTTGAGCCATTGCTAGTACCTGTCCCTGTCTTCTCCTCCTGGCTTGTCTTTTGCTTCTCCTGGTCAGGACCAAGCGGCCATTTTGATATTTGATGTCATAGCCCTGCTGTCTGTAGTATTCCTCACACTCAGGCAGGTCTGTGGGTTTCACCTGGAGGAGGAACACACACAGACATCAACTTAGGGTTTTTGAATTGCTGCCAAAATCCAATATCAAAAGTGTGACACTGAAGCATTCCATCCACAGCCATTTGCCACAATGCTGGAGGTCAAATGTCATACTCAGGCCTCACCAGAGAGGAGGAGTTTTTTCCCTCCAGTGGGGCAGCGTTCTCTGCCTCGTACAGGTAGTAGTCTAGAGCAGCCAGGAAATGTCCAGGGGCAGGATCCCCACAGCTCCGACCCACCATGTTTGGCAGGCACTGACACTGGCCGTCCAATGAAGAGCACCTGTGGACATAACAGACAGGGAGATACAGCCAAACAAGGTTGGACAAGGGAGCAAGACAGAACATGCTTAGCCTGGGGTGTATTCTGTTTCAGAGGTGAAACGTTCAGAATGTTTACATAGCAATGTATTGAGTAGGACAGATGGGATTGATGATGAGTGTTTCACCTCACTGAATAAACCCCAGGTGTTATGTCAGTTTAGTGGTAAAGTAAAGGTCTAGTTTGGCCTAGTAGTCTAGGCAGCTGTTTCCAGCGCACATGTACTGCTGCAGCATGGGTTCAAATCTGGCCCACTGCTATTCAGCACACTCTTCTCCATCTTTCATCTCTGTCCAAGACTTAAAAATATATACTCTACCGTTTGGGGTCACTTATAAATGTCCTTGTTTTTGAAGGCCAGCATCCCGGAGTCGCCTCTTCACCGTTGACATTGAGACTGGTGTTTTGCGGGTACTATTTAATGAAGCTGCCAGTTGAGGACTTGTGAGGCATCTGTTTCTCAAACTAGACACTAATGTACTTGTCCTCTTGCTCAGTTGTGCACCGGGGCCTCCCACTCCTCTTTCTATTCTGGTTAGAGCCAGATTGCACTGTTCTGTGAAGGGAGTAGTACACAGCGTTGTACGAGATCTTCAGTTTCTTGGCAATTTCTCGCATGGAATAGCCTTCATTTCTCAGAACAAGAATAGACGGAATCGTTTCAGAAGAATGTTCTTTGTTTCTGGCCATTTTCAGCCTGTAATCGAACCCACAAATGCTGACACTCCAGATACTCAACTAGTCTTAAGAAAGCCAGTTTTATTGCTTCTTTAATCAGAAAAACAGTTTTCAGCTGTGCTAACATAATTGCAAAAGGGTTTTCTAATGATCAATTAGCCTTTTAAAATTATATACTTGGATCAGCTAACACAAAGTGCCATGACTATTGTAGCTGGAAAGTGCCACAGGAGTGATGGTTGCTGATAATGGGTCTCTGTACACCTATGTAGATATTCCATAAAAAATCTGCCCTTTCCAGCTACAATAGTCATTTACAACATTAACAATGTCTACACTGTATTTCTGATAAATTTGATGTAATTTTAATGGACAAAAAATTTGCTTTTCTTTCAAGAACAAGCCCATTTCTAAGTGACCCCAAACTTTTGAACGGTAGTGTACATATATAAAAATAAAGTAACTGTCCAGATTTCTATGAAATATGACCTATAATGAATTAAAATATGAGTGAAATCGTGAGATTTTCACTGGACAGCAACTTTAAGAAGTCATTATGTACTGTACAATGATGTTTTACACACGTGCTGCTGTAGGCTCCTCCATGGTCACAGTCACAAGGTGAGCAGGTGTGTACAGTGTTCCCCAGACCCCAGTAGCCTGGCTAGAGAGAGAGAGCGAGACAGCAAGAGCGAGATATAGTGAGAGATCAATCAGGTCGTTGGTGGCAGTTTATGGTAAGAGCTAAATCACACTAAATGTGGCAGAAAGAATCAACTCCATCGCTACAACACTGGTTGTCATGGACACATGGTCCTACCAGACATTGGTCACACAGGGGTCCCATGGCGAGGCGTTGACATACACACTGGCCTGTCACCTGGTCACATGGGTAGGGGGTCAGGACACTACCCAGGAAGTTACACCTGCACCCTAAACACAGAGGACCAATCAGAGAGAGGGGATGCACCACAGGGAGGCCAGCATAGGTATAGAATGAGTCAAGCAGATCTGGCTCTTGGTAAAGATTCTTACTCTGGCAGCCAGTGGGGTCCTCCTGGCTGAACCCGTAGAAGCCAAATTTACAGCGATCACACCTGTCCCCCGCCACGTTCTCCTTACACATGCAGCGGCCCGACACAGGGTCACACAGGCCATTATCCAGGGACCCCGTCAGGTCACAGTCACACGCTGGAGCAGAGGGAGCCAATGAGATCCACCGTTAGAACAGGATGGAGAGAGATTGAATGACGTCATCGATGCACAGCTTCATATAGGATGACATCAATGCAAGCGTCTATTGACTGCACTTCATGGGAGTAGTACAAGACTTACAGGGACAACTTCATATAAATCATTGGCAGATTATTTGCCAAGACCAAAATCCCAATCTAGATCTGAACCTGCTAGAAGCTGACTTACGGATACAGCCCCGAGGGTCTTCCATGGAGAGCTGGGGGTCCTGATAGAGATAGGGTCGGCAGCGTTCACACTGGGGACCCATGCGGTCGTGTCGGCAGCCGTCACACACCCCCCCACTGACCCTCCCACTGGCCTGGTACTGGTCTATGTCGAAGTGACACGTCTCCGAATGACCGTGACAGTTACACCCTAAGTGAAGAAACAAACACCAATTTAATACTTATACAATGTAGTACACTCCCAATTATACTATTTTCCACATAAGCATCTCGGATTTGAATTCCAGTCAGTTCATGCATAAACACCAGTCAAATAGTAAATAGCCCATTAAAGTGCATTACTTCTGCAGACATGTGGGTCAGTTTGGCCGGCCGGCTTCCAGGGGACATCGTTGTAAAAGTCCTGGCATCTCTCACAGTTTGTGCCCACAGTGTTATGTTGGCATACACAGCGCCCGTGAATCTAAGAGAACAAGATCAGAGATATACGGCGGTAAACAATCCTCGAAGAACCCCAAAAAGAAGAAGAAAAAACCTGTTCAGGATTCAATGTGGCCATTATGGATACAGTACAACTGCTACATTCCCTTTCTGAGCCATTCTCACCATGCCAGGCTCATTTAAAACGTCACCCCGGGTGCCATCCACCGGCATGCACATGCTGGCATGGCCATTGCAGAAGCAGCTGCCGCGCACCACCATTTCGTACAGGGCATAGTAGTACTTCTCCTGAGGGTTCCTCTTCTTCCGCCCCAGTAGGGTGTCACCCAGGGTGAACAGATGGGTGAAGTTGACCCGCAGGTTGGTCAAGGTGATCTGCTCTGAAGGGGAGAACATTTCAAATGGGTGAAAGTGTGTATGTTATTTTTTTTAAATAAATAAATATATATATATATATATATATATATATATATATATATATATATATACGTATAATTCTACATTGTTCCACTGATGGTAATAATGCAATGAAAAGTATAGGAGCAGTGTCTAACCTTGAATATGAGGAGCATATGGGTTCTCTATGTCAAAGCTTGGATCTAGAGCCTTCAACACCACCTGTAATGGAATCATAGATATGTGCCATAAGTTTGGTTATTGCGTTTTACATGTGTGTGTGTGTGTAAGTCACTCTAAATAAGTGTCTGCTAAATGACCAAAATGCAAATGCGTGTGTGTTTGTGTATCTCACCTCTCCGTCAGTAGACGGCTCTGAGGCGGAGTATCTGCTGTCACAGACGACGTCATCGGTGCTGCCAGCCGGCCCTTGTGAGACCCCAGGGAAGTGGGAGGCACAGTCCTCGGCAAAGTAGCGGAACACCTTCCAACTGTACCCGTAGTCTTTGGACCTCTCCACCAGCATGGCGGCAGGACGGAAACTCTTCAAGGTCAACAAAAGGAAATATTAGCAGAAAGTGGCAGCCAGAGCGAAAATGGTTAAGAACACTGTGTTATGGTTTGGCTGTGAGAGGTCTTAGACAAGGGGTGTTAGATACCTTGAAAGTGAGGACGAGATGACTGAACTGGAAAAGAGTCTCCAGATCCAGCCGGATACTGACTTGATGAGCCCCTACAGTTATGGATGAATAGTGGTATCAATGAATGTTGTAAGAATACATTTACTGGTGCCAAGGCCAAGGTCTTTTGTATCAGGTGTAGTCCAAAAGTCCCTAAAAGGGATTTTCCATAGCTGTCATTGTATAGTAAGCTCTAGCCGAGCCATTCTTAAGGTGCTGGAACATTCTTGCTCACCTCTTGATATGATCAGGCTTGGTTTAAATACATGCGTCAAATACTTTCAAGTGATTTGGTTAGCCCTGTCAGTACTCAGGCTATAGCTCACCTCAAATACTTTCACGTAAGTAACATTATGTTTTTGACCCAGGTCTGGCTATCATACAAACAACATCTGGAGTGAGACCCACCGTTCTCAGACTGCCACCACTTCATCTTGCGCTCAGGGCCAAAGGTGGTGATGACATTCTCAATCTGGTGGCTGTTTTGGTTGTTGTAGAGGTTGTAGGGCTGCCTGGAGTCACATTTGAAACACTTCTGCCCATCCTGAGAGAGACAAAAAGGGACATTTTCCATTTTGTCACTCAAAATAAGAGTGGTTTTACACATCTAATTGGTTTCTCATGGCAACAACTCCAATAACTGAGTGAGCGATTAAGTTAAAGTTTTGTTCTACAATTAGTTCTTAACCCCCCCCCCCCAAAAAAAGGAGGCAGTATTTTACGAACAAACGGATCTTATAAAGACATAAGACCACAAATCACACAAAAGTGTATGGAACTTCCATGAAGATGGTAGGCGTGTGAGGACAAGCATTCGCAAACACTGGAATAATCCCATTAAATCAACTCAGTCAGACAAGGTATGACTGGCCTCCTCTACTGTTATTCACAACTATCAATCGGTAGTTAGAGACCAACATTTGTCATGCATCTGTTCTGACTAACTAATAAGAAATTGAATCAAATAAAAGAACCAAAATGAACTAGAAAATTACATGCAAAAGAGGAACACACCCCACATACCTATCACCTGTCAAGGGAGAACAGGGGGAAGAGCTGCGAGAGAGAAAGGGATAAGTAGAAGAAGGAGAGACAGAAGGTGAGGGAGAAAGGCAGAGAGTGAAAAAGACAGAAAAGTGAAGGGGAGTGAAGCGGAAGCAAGAGGACTATACACACAATCATCATAGCGAGAGCAGAAAAATTAGTCCCAGAGCATGTTCAGGGAAAAGACAGGTAATGACCTATAAATGTAGCGGATCAAGACACGTCTGCAGTATGAGGCATTTTAAGGGCGAGCCACAGAGCTGTCAATCAAATGGAGAGAGTTGTTCTAAAACAACACTTTATATACTATTCTAACCTTCAACGTCTGGCTTAAAACCTGTTGAAAGTCTGTCGATAATACTGACCAGGTTTGGGTAGGTTACTTTCTAAATGTAATCAGTTACAGTTACTAGTTACCACGTTTTTTCAAAATGTGATAGTTACTTTTGGATTATTTTTCCCTTAAGAGGCGTTAGAAGACAAAAAGGATCCATCAAACGCATTTGGTGTGTCATCATAGCGGTCGCTGACTTGTGGTCAGACTCGCTCAGGTGAAATAAACTTAAACTTGAAAACTTTTTCAATGCTGAGCTAAATTTCATTGTGAAAACTAAGGCGTCAATGTATTTATTTTTTCTCGCAAACATCCTTTTTGAATTTAAAAGTAATCAAATAAGTAATCATCTAGTTTTCTAAAGTATCTGTAATCTGATTACAGTATTTTTTGCTGGTAAATTCACTGATGAACGTTACAGTTTTTTGTAATCAGGTTACATGTAATCAGTTACTCCTCAACCCTGGTACTGGCAAGCCTGATGTCTTTTTGCGTGGGATCACAGCTATAGTACCTGCACGCATTTGTCAATCTGTCGGTCTGCGTTTGTGGAACATGTCTGTTATGACATTAGTACTGTGTACAGAGACAGGTAAACATATGCAGACAACACTGCCTTCAACACCACGTCTCTAGTTTGTATTTAGGAACGGCGCACCGCAGAGCCGCCCTATCAAGGTTTAAGTCCTGACCTCCAGGTATCCGAGGATGCAGTAGTTCTGGGGCCCGTTCCGTCCACAGGTGGAGGAGGCTGAGAGCTGGGCAGCGCGGCCCACCATCAGGTCCCCCAGCTGGGGGTGGCAAGAGTTGACATCACAGTCTTCTTGGAGGAGGGCCCCAGGCACCAGCACTGGAACAGAGAAACTGAAATGTTCTTATCCTTTTCTTTGGCTTTAACCTGTTTAGTGTTAATTTATAGATTAACACTAAATGTAATACAGGATTCTGAATTTCAAAATATGATGTCAAGGCAGCACTATAATAGCTAGATTATGGGAGATAATATTATGAGTATTGTGCTATTATACTATTTGTTTTGGAAGGGTTTAAACCCTATGCTCACAAATGAACAGCATAGTGAACCAGACAAAAGGATAGACGCATTGACTATAATTACAGTATGTGTAAGCTGTCATTATGTAAACATTACAGGTCATTATTAAAGACTAGTGTGCTTTTGATTATATCCAGACACTGTAATCATACACAAGCCAGACGTTGTTCCTCATTTAATTTTCTAAGTAAACATTTTAAGTCAATTACAAGTTGTTTTAAAAGACATGCAGTCTTTGATGGGGCCTTTACGAAAATAAGTATTTTATTAAACAGAAATAAAAATGAACAAAAAAAACGAATACAACTTATGAGATGACCATAAGTCACTTTTTATAACACTCAAAATTTCTACTTGACAATAGTAAAGTTGTCCATACATGACGGAAATGATATCCACCATTTTGAATATTAGGGAAAATATGCAAATAAAAATGTCTCCCGCTAGAGAAAGCAAGTGCCAGCAAGTGGAAATATTCTCCATCAGTGTGCAGCAAGTGATCACACGCCTGTGGAAAAGAAGACTCATGGACTATAATGGCAAAGAGATTCTTCCTGCCAAAAACAAGACAATTTAATCCCGCCCCTGTTGAAACAAATAGCTGTGAGGATCTGTTTTTTCCTTTTTCTGCTACATGTGATTTGCCACTCATCAATTCTAATAGTGCCAAAGGAAGGTGCATGCGACTTACACACGAGCAGGAACAGAGAAACCATCCTGCAGGTCGTCGGCTGCCAGACCTACTGAGCGGTAGAAAACAACCCAGAGTGTGAAAACACAATATATTTCCTAGATATCACTGCACTGTTGGAGCTAGAAACATAAGCATTTCCAATAAACTTTGATTTGATTTTGAAGACAGTCGCCATGTTTTCAGTTCACTGGACCCAGATTAAGCCTATTCCCTGACAAAGAAGCAAGACTCAATAGAGATGCTCTAAATGGGGGTGCTTTTTAGTCCGAGAATGAATAAGGGTCCAGTGAACCAGGCCAAAGTGGTTATCACTGTCAAGGAGAAGGGAGGGAGAGGGTCTGTCAAAATGCATTGAACAGAGTTCAAACAAACAGAGACGTAGAGTGGAGAGTTGATGTTCAGGACCTTTCGACCAGTACAAGTAGGTGAGGGTATTCACGTTATCACAGATACATCAAGGTTTCACCAACATGCTGATAAATAGGTCCAGACATGCTGGGCAGGCCATTATTTTGGCTATCATGACTATGGCCCCATAGGATGACAACGCCCCCATCCACAGGACACGAGTGGTCACTGAATGGTTTGATGAGCATGAAAATGATGTAAACCACATGCCATGGCCATTTCTGTCTCCAGATCTCAACTCAATTGAACACCTACAGTATGAGAGACACCAAATGATGGAATGGATGAATGGTGTCACATCCCTCTAATAGTGTTCCGGACATTTGTAGAATCGATGCCAAGGTGCATTGAAGCTGTTCTGGCTCGTGGTGTCCAACCCCCTATTAAGACACTTTATGTTGGTGTTTCCTTTATTTTGGCAGTTACCTGTATATTGTCACAGCACAAATAATCCTGCAGCAATAGGATTTGAACGTTTAGTCCATAATGTTACTTGATCGGTGGTTAGGCCTGAAGTAGGCTACATGAAACGTGCAATGCTGTCAATATGTGTTAGTGTGGGTCTTCAGTGAATTTATGTAAATCATCTGCATTTGCTGCAGCGCAGGAAAATTCTCAACACCAAAAGAGTGATCAAATTAAAATCCTAAACTACCACATCTTTAGGCAATGTATTGTAAACACAAAGTGGCTGCAACAGTAAAGTTGACACATACCACAGACGTCATTTGCTTCATCAGTAAATATTCCGATCATTCTGGTGATGTGATATTAGCTAAGCTGCAATGCCGCTGGTGGTGTGACTGATTTGACCGTCTCCCTAATTGTATGGGCTACTTTTCTCACATCGTGGGTCATGTAGCCAATGCACAATGGGAGACGTCAATGCATGGCAGCAAAATAATACGCCCAAGGGACTACATTGGAATGTACAATGCCGTATATCACTGTTCCCTGCAAAAGTGAACCCTCAAGGGAGGAATGAACCTCAATGGGAATGTATGGGCCTCAAGAGATAGTATGCGGATTTACTCTTAGGCTATGCTTCGACTTGCATTATGGAACCAATCCATACAGTAACTCAAATCTCAGGTGAAAAACAGTCGCTAGAATTTAACGTAAAGCCAGCTAACCAACATAATGTAGCTGACATTGCCGGAATGCACATCAAACAGTCATTTAACATCATATATAAAAGATTGTTGGCAATAATGTAGGTTTTAATGGACAGTATACTGTAGAACAAAGTGTGTACATATTTCCTTGGCATTGTGTTATCACTAATTGCATGAAAACAGAATATGGTTTTCCATACCTCTGTACAGCAGCAAAGATCTTCTCCAACAGTGTGCTGCGGAATCGAATGAAGATCCCACAAAAGTCCTCAAAGAGGCAGTGAAACAAGACGTCTCATCTCAAATACATCACACTAAAATGACTTCAAACCAAATGACTGCCAACTACTCAGGGGAAAATAGTATGAGATATTATATTTGAGATCTATGTGATACCTATATTTGATAAGTGATCTACTGCACCAGATTTGCCTCAAGCCAATTTCCCAATAGAGTATCTTATAAAAAAAGGGATGATTCAAGAACAAAACGCATGTCCCATTCAAAGCTTATTACAGGCCGTATCATAAGATCGGTGCAGCGTTACAGTAGCTTTCTCATATCATAACGCAGACAGTAGTAGTACTTACAGTATGAGCAGTCTTCCCTGTATGCTTCCAGAATCAGCGCTTACCTGCTCCAGACCCTGACTGTGATTAGGGCGGTAATGATATGGAGTCTCAGCATGTAAGAGCACACCTGAGCACCATACAGAGAGAGAGAGAGAGCAGGCCAAACGAAGGCCCCCGGGGGTAAAAGTGAAGGAGAAGAAGGATTAGGTTTCATTCAAAGCTGACACATCCCTCTCTGAGTTATAGCTGAGGTACAGTACAGCAAGAGGGAGGGATTTACCTGGACAAAGACATGGAACACAGAGTGCACACAGTTACTGAGGTATGCTCACCTTCCCTGGATGTAGTCCAGTATGAGTTACCGAGGTATGCTCACCTTCCCTGGATGTAGTACAGTATGAGTTACTGAAGTATGCTCACCTTCCCTGGATGTAGTACAGTATGAGTTACTGAGGAATGCTTACCTTCCCTGGATGTAGTACAGTATGAGTTACTGAGGAATGCTCACCTTCCCTGGATGTAGTACAGTACGAGTTAATGAGGTATGCTCACCTTCCTTGGATATAGTACAGTACGAGTTACTGAGGTATGCTCACCTTCCCTGGATGTAGTACAGTATGAGTTACTGAGGTATGCTCACCTTCCTTGGATATAGTACAGTACGAGTTACTGAGGTATGCTCACCTTCCCTGGATGTAGTACAGTATGAGTTACTGAGGTATGCTCACCTTCCCTGGATGTAGTACAGCATGAGACAGGTGTTTACTCTAACAAAAACATAGAAGACACCAGTGGTATTGTCACGTTCTGACCTTAGTTCCTTTGTTATGTCTTTATTTTAGTTTGGTCAGGGCGTGAGTTGGGGTGGTGCATTCTATGTTGTTTTTTCTATGTTTTGTTCTATTATTCTATTTCTATGTGTTTGGCCTAGTATGGTTCTCAATCAGAGGCAGGTGTCAGTCGTTGTCTCTGATTGGGAGCCATATTTAGGTAGCCTGTTTGTCATTGTGTGTTGTGGGTGATTATATTTTCTGTTTGATGTTTCACCTTACAGGACTGTTTGTTTTGTCGTTTTATTGTTTTTGTTCAGTGTTCAGTTTCTTATTAAAACATTATGGACACTTACCACGCTGCGCATTGGTTCTCCTCTTCTTCCACCCACAACGAGCGTTACAGGTATCTTCTTTATGCTCACCATATCCTGTGCAGTGGAGTGGATACAATTCATAAAGCAATGAATTAGAACGCATGGAATAGTGTCTGAGTGCACCCCTTGCCTGGATGCCATACAGTATGAGGAAGGGGATTAAACCAACATCAAATAGTCTCTACTAATACATTATCTCCAAATACTGATACAGCTGTATCAAAGAAATAGAACACACATAGTTGTCAATCACAGGTAATGAAGGAAATAAAACCTAGGAGGTTATTCAATCAGAAACTGATCGCATCTCCAGAAGTGGATTTGATATATAGATTTAGAGCCTTCTTACTGGTTTTAATAACATTGTAATTTGATTTCCTTTTTATATACACTGCTCCAAAAAATAAAGGGAACACTTAAACAACACAATGTAACTCCAAGTCAATCACACTTCTGTGAAATCAAACTGTCCACTTAGGAAGCAACACTGATTGACAATACATTTCACATGCTGTTGTGCAAATGGAATAGACAACAGGTGGAAATTATAGGCAATTAGCAAGACACCCCCAATAAAGGAGTGGTTCTGCAGGTGGTGACCACAGACCACTTCTCAGTTCCTATGCTTCCTGGCTGATGTTTTGGTCACTTTTGAATGCTGGCGGTGCTTTCACTCTAGTGGTAGCATGAGACGGAGTCTACAACCCACACAAGGGGCTCAGGTAGTGCAGCTTATCCAGGATGGCACATCAATGCGAGCTGTGGCAAGAAGGTTTGCTGTGTCAGCGTAGTGTCCAGAGCATGGATGCGCTACCAGGAGACAGGCCAGTACATCAGGAGACGTGGAGGAGGCCGTAGGAGGGCAACAACCCAGCAGCAGGACCGCTACCTCCGCCTTTGTGCAAGGAGGAGCACTGCCAGAGCCCTGCAAAATGACCTCCAGCAGGCCACAAATGTGCATGTGTCTGCTCAAACGGTCAGAAACAGACTCCATGGAGCACGTGATGCCGCGGAGCTGAGCAGACGTTGACAAACCGGGCTCTTCAAAGTTATTCTATTATTACCTAAATAACAACGTTGAAACAATATTCTAACATCGGCTGATAAATTGTCAAGTACTTACCTTCCCAAATAGCCATGGACCGCCGAAAGAGAGGCAAGAAGGACGACCAAAACGCCGTTGACTCCCAAGATAACGATAACGCTAGCAAGATTAGCATTAGCCCTCATAACTCAAACGACAGTTCCAGACTGTTGCTCTCGGCCTCTTGCGAGCCTGCCGACATGCTGGCTACTCTCCTCCGGGAAATTCAGGATGGTAACAAAGGTCTTTCTATGAAAATCGATAAGAGAACGGCCGAACTCCATTCTTCCATTGATGACCTGAAATCCTCCATGAATGATCTCCTTTTGAGAACGACTGAGGCAGAGTTGCGCATTAGCACAGTTGAAGACACCATCGCTCGACATGACCAGGTCTTGATACAACTGCAAAAGGACAATGCCTACCTCAAAAACAAGGTAGATCAGATGGAGAACCAGAGCAGACGTAGTAATATCCGTGTGGTGGGATTGAAAGAGGACAGCGAGGGCCGTGACCCGGTCCGTTTCTTCACTCAATGGATCCCGGATGTCCTAGGCACAATCAACTTCACCAAGCCACTGGAAATCGAACGCGCCCACAGAACATCAGCGCCGAAACCCCGGCCAGATGAGCCCCCACGGGCCGTCCTGGTCAGGTTCCTCCGTTTCCAAGACAGAGATAAGGTACTGCAACTCGCAAGAGCCAAAGGGTCAGCCTTTTCCCGGATATGAGCGCGGATCTCGCAAGACGTCGCAAGCAGTTCAGACCTGCCGCCAAGGCACTGAAGGAGAAGAACATCATCGGCTACCTCATCCACCCTGCGCGGATGAAAGTTCAGTACAACGGTCGAAGCCATCTCTTCAACACGCCGGGAGAAGTGTACACTTTTCTCAAAGAACTGAGCAACGTCTGAGCCAGAACGGTCTCTTTGGGGGATAAGATGCAGTTTGTTTGTTTTCTCTTTTCCGGACTGAACCGCTGATATCCTCCTGGTCGCTATAATTGGTTTGTACATTTTCAACTAACCGTATCTTTCCGGGGTGAGTTCTATTACATTTACAGGAGAGTATATTTTGGTTTAGTACATATCACTGGGCGAAGCAAATAAGTGGGTTTAGGCCCACTGCTTTCCCCCTCATTTATGTTAATCTTTCGAAAAGAGACTCAAGCAGCCCTTACCGTAACCGTGGGCAGTAAATATTCAGCCATAAATGTCTATTCACAACGTTTGTTTTCAATTTAGAGAGCTCGCAGGTTTTAGTTTACGCCAAGGTTTAGCTAGTAAGAGCAAGATGGAAAGCGAGCAGCAACGTATCTCTACAAGTGTATTCATGTTTGATTGTTGGGATTGTGGTTTTAGCCTAACAATTGGGGTGGGTGGGATTCTTTATTTTTTCCCCCTTTTTTCTATGTTTATTGTTTCCTTCCTAAAGACACATAGGTCACTTCTGTGTTCAAACCAATGTGGAAACATTTCCTAACTATCTACATATGATAGATTTCCATTCAGTTACATATTTGAAACCCTACTATGCTTAATCCACTAAAATATGTCACATTCAACGTAAAAGGTCTTAACAGCCCGATTAAAAGGAAGCGAGTCTATACATACCTTAAGAAATTAAAGGCTGACATCGTGTTTTTACAAGAAAAACATCTTACAGCCAGTGAACACAAGAAATTGAAGAGGGAATGGGTAGGACAAGTTTTTGCGTCCTCTTTTAACTCCAAAGCAAGAGGAACTGCAATTTTGATAAGTAGACACATCCCCTTCTGCGTTAGCAACACCATCTCTGATCCCTCTGGCAGGTTTGTTTTGGTGCAGGGGAATATGTTTTCAGAGTCTTGGACCCTATTGAATATTTATGCTCCTAACTTCGATGACCATATGTTTATTCAGAATGTCTTTCTTCAGGTCGCTCAAGCACCACCAGGATGGTTACTGGTTGGAGGAGATTTTAATTTTTGTTTAGATACAGTTCTTGATAGGTCCTCTGATAAACCCTCACTTCTTACCAAAGCCAGCAAGCTCACCATGTCATTCATGAAAGATCTCAATTTACTAGACATCTGGAGACAGTTGCACCCACAGGATAGGGACTACTCTTTTTATTCACACCCACACAAGACACACACACGCATAGATAACTTTTTACTGTCGACACAACTGTTTCATAGAGTGTTAGATGTCGAGTATCTCCCCAGATTGCTTAGTGACCATTCTCCCCTGGTATTATCAATCTCCATTCCTACCAAGGTAAATGGAGCATATAGATGGAGACTAAATTCTACACTCCTAAAGCAACCTGAATTTTGTGCATTCATCAAAGAGCAGATCAATATTTTCACTTTGACAAACAAACCCTCTGCTCCTGACAGTTTCCTTCTTTGGGACACATTGAATGCCTATCTGGGGGGACAGATCATTTCCTATACTAAAGGGCTGAAGAGAAAACACTGTGCGGAAATGAGTGCCCTTGAATCTGAAATCTCAGAGCTAGAGAAAACCTACCAAAGAGGCCCAACTAAAGATCTATACAGGCTTTTGGTAAATAAAAAACTGAAATATAATATTCTGAACACATATCAAGCTGAGAGGGCCATCACTAAATCAAAACAGCGTTATTACGAGCTTGGAGAGAAAGCACACAAAGTATTGGCATGGCAACTGAAAGCAGAGGAAAGTAAGAGGACAATTAATGCTATAGAAACTCTCACTAATGAGATATCTTTCGACCCTACTGAAATTAATAATACTTTTAAGAAATACTATGAAGACCTCTACACTTCCCAATCAAGCGATGATCTATCAGAGATCGACTCCTTTCTCTCCTCTCTCAACCTCCCATGCCTGTCAGGGGAAGACAGCGAGCGCCTGAGTGAACACTTCTCAGTTCCTGAATTGTTGGAGGCCATTAAATCCTTACCTTCTAATAAATCTCCTGGGGAGGATGGCTTCCCTCCAGAGTTCTATAAAGAATTTAGGGAGCTGTTGGTCCCCTACCTTATGGAGGTACTTAAAAAAGCCAGGGAAGACAACTGCTTTCCAGAGTCTTTCTCTCAAGCAGTGATTACTGTAATCCACAAGAAAGGGAAAAATCCACTGAAGTGCGCCTCATATAGACCAATCTCTCTCCTCAACACAGATTGTAAACTGGTCACCAGGATGCTATCTAAGAGACTGGAGTTATGTCTTCCCCTGTTGGTCAACCCAGACCAGACTGGCTTCATAATTAATAGATTGTCCTCCAACAATCTCAGAAGGTTCTTTGATATAATTCACCTTGCTAACAAAAACAAAATACCTAGTGTCGCAGTCTCCCTCGACGCTGAAAAGGCCTTTGATAGGGTTGAATGGCCATACCTCTTTCGCGTCTTGGAAAAGTTTGGTTTAGGTACCGGGTTTGTAAATTTGATAAAATCACTCTACAAATCTCCTAAAGCTAGGATTGCTACCAACGGGATTACTTCCTCCTCTTTCCCTCTCTATAGGGGGAACAGACAAGGTTGCCCAATTAGCCCCCACCTCTTTGCCCTCGCCATCGAACCGTTGGCTGAGGCTATTAGAACGTGCCCTGACATACATGGCTTTGAGGTGGTCCCCCATACCCATAAATTATCACTCTTTGCGGACGACCTTATCTTATTTCTAACAAACCCAGAACACTCCCTCTCTCACTTGCAGATCCTACTACAGTGTTATAGTTCTTTCTCTGGATATAAGGTAAATTTAGATAAAAGCGAAATCTTACCGTTGTCTGTCTTTGACCACCATACCATCAAGCACAAGTTTCCTTTTAGATGGTCGCCTATGGGCTTCACATATTTGGGCATAATGGTGGATGGTAACCTGAACAACCTCTATAAACTCAATCTGGCCAATTTGTTGCAAAAGGTGGAGGGTGACCTTTGTAAATGGATGGACTTACCTCTCACTCTACTGGGTAGAATCAATGTAATTAAAATGAATGTCCTGCCCAGATTTCTATATATGTTTCAATCTCTCCCTATCCCTGTTCCCGCAGCATTCTTTTCCTCTCTCGACAAGCTGACCAGACGGTTTATCTGGCACGGCAAAACCCCTAGGGTTGGCCTGGATAAACTGACCCTTGGTTACAGTCAAGGGGGCTTAAACCTCCCCAACTTTAGAATGTACTACTGGGCAGCACAGTCTAGGTTTCTGGCTCAGAGGTTTGACAAGGGTCCCTCTCCCTCATGGTTGAACATTGAAAAGCTTGAGGTAAATGATGACACTGGGGCAGAATTGTTTTACAAATGGGACAGAAAATCTATAAAAACCATCACAGACAACCCTTTAATCATACATTCTGTCCTGGCATGGGGCAAACTACATGAGCTGTTCGGACGAGGGGGATTCCTTTCCCCTAAAACCCCTTTATGGAACAATAGATTGATTCCTTTGTTTTTCCAGAATAGTAACTTTAGACCATGGTCTGATAGGGGGATCACTCTTCTGGAGCATTGTTACGAGGAGGGAGTTCTTATGTCTTTTGATCAGCTGAAACAGAAATACCACTTGCCTAATAGGGACTTCTTTAGCTACCTACAACTACGAAACTTTATTAGGGTGTCTCTCAAGGGACAATGGAACCTACCTAAGATGTCACCTATTGAACAACTGCCACGCAGACCAACCACTGTTCAAGACCATTTCCCGTGTTTACGATGCTCTTATGTCAGGACTAACACTGCCTGGGCTAGATAAACCCCGACTTAGATGGGGAAAAGATCTGGGTATTGATCTCGATGAGGGTCTATGGAGTGACCTATGCAGGGATGGTGTTACATCCACATTGAACTCCAGATACAGACTGATTCAGTTTAATTTCCTCCATCAGCTTTATATCACCCCATCTAGACTGCACAAGTTCAACCCTGATATCTCCTCCCTATGTTTTAGATGTGGCTCAGATGAAGGAACATTCCTCCATTCCACTTGGCAGTGTTCAAAACTACACAGTTTCTGGCAGGGGTTATGCGATACCATATCCTCAATTCATGGGGTTGCATTCCCTCTAGACCCGGAGGTCTGTCTACTGGGCAACTTTACTAACACCAATCTTAGGCAAAGCCATACTATAAAGCTAACAGAAATATTGTTAGCGATTGCCAAGAAATGTATCGCCTTGAAATGGAAATTGGATTCCACCCTGCCAGTTGCAATGTGGCTATCAGAAGTTAATAGTTGTATCCCACTGGAGAAAATTACTTACCGCTTGAGGAATAAGTTAAATACATTTTACAGAATTTGGCAACCTTTTATTGACTATATGGAGAATCTCCCCCCACATCACATTGAATGAACCTCTAGATTATCCTTATATAATGTTTCACACGTAACGTATAATATGTAGCCTACGGCAGGTGACCTTATGATCCAATGTCTCATTATTATTTTTATTTTTTATTGTATGTCTGTATATATAATTATAATTTGTTTTATTTTTTCTTTGTTACGCTCATCTGTTATTGTCACTTTGTCCTATTGTTGTCTAATATCTTGTCATGTTTGTCTTGAATGTTGTTAATTGGAAAATGCAAAAATAAAATACTTTAAAAAAAAGAAAAAAAGAAACAGACTCCATGAGGGTGGTATGAGGGCCCGACGTCCACAGGTGGGGGTTGTGCTTACAGCCCAACACCGTGCAGGACGTTTGGAATTTGCCAGAGAACACCAAGATTGGCAAATTCGCCACTGGCGCCCTGTGCTCTTCACAGATGAAAGCAGGTTCACACTGAGCACGTGACAGACGTGACAGAGTCTGGACACAGCCGTGGAGAATGTTCTGCTGCCTGCAACATCCTCCAGCATGACCGGTTTGGCGGTGGGTCAGTCATGGTGTGGGGTGGCATTTCTTTGGGGGGCCGCACAGCCCTCCATGTGCTCGCCAGAGGTAGCCTGACTGCCATTGGGTACCGAGATGAGATCCTCAGACCCCTTGTGAGACCATATGCTGGTGCGGTTGGCCCTGGGTTCCTCCTAATGCAAGACAATGCTAGACCTCATGTGGCTGGAGTGTGTCAGCAGTTCCTGCAAGAGGAAGGCATTGATGCTATGGACTGGCCCGCCCGTTCCCCAGACCTGAATCCAATTGAGCACATCTGGGACATCATGTCTCGCTCCATCCACCAACGCCACGTTGCACCACAGACTGTCCAGGAGTTGGCGGATGCTTTAGTCCAGGTCTGGGAGGAGATCCCTCAGGAGACCATCCATCACCTCATCAGGAGCATGCCCAGGCGTTGTAGGAAGGTCATACAGGCACGTGGAGGCCACACACACTACTGAGCCTCATTTTGACTTGTTTTAAGGACATTACATCAAAGTTGGATCAGCCTGTAGTGTGGTTTTCCACTTAAATTTTGAGTGTGACTCCAAATCCAGACCTCCATGGGTTGATGAATTTGATTTCCATTGATAATTTGTGTGATTTTGTTGTCAGCACATTCAACTATGTAAAGAAAAAAGTATTTAATAAGAATATTTCATTCATTCAGATCTAGGATGTGTTATTTTAGTGTTCCCTTTATTTTTTTGAGCAGTATATATATATATATATTAGAGGTCGACCGATTATGATTTTTCAACGCCAATACCAATACCGATTATTGGAGGACCAAAAAAAAGCCGCTACCAATTAATCGGCCATTTCTTTTAATTTATTTGTAATGACAATTACAACAATACTGAATGAACACTTATTTTAACCTAATATAATACATCAATAAAATCAATTTAGCCTCAAATAAATAATGAAACATGTTCAATTTGGTTTAAATAATGCAAAAACAAAGTGTTGGAGAAGAAAGTAAAAGTGCAATAAGTGCCATGTAAGAAAGCTAATGTTTAAGTTCATTGCTCAGAACATATGAAAGCTGGTGGTTCGTTTCAACATGAGTTTTCAATATTCCCAGGTAAGAAGTTTTAGGTTGTAGTTATTATAGGAATTATAGGACTATTTCTCTCCATACCATTTGTATTTCATATACCTTTGACTATTGGATGTTCTTATAGGCACTTTAGTATTGCCAGTGTAACAGTGTAGTCCCTCTCCTCGCTCCTACCTGGGCTTGAACCAGGAACACATCGACAACAGCCACCCTCGACTGGAGGACAGAGGAGCCTCTTAAAGAAGAAGTTACAGGTCTGTGAGAGCCAGAAATCTTGCTTGTTTGTAGGTGACCAAATTGTCACGATCGTCTTGAGGATAATGAGTGGACCAAGGCGCAGCGTGTGAAAAATACATCTCTTTTATTTGAGACGAGTGAAACACGAAACGAACACTTATAACAAAACAACAAACGACCGTGAAGCTACAAACGTAAGTGCTATAACAAAAGCTACAAACGTGCTACATAGACAAATACCCACAAACGCATAATGCCTATGGCTGCCTTAAACATGGCTCCCAATCAGAGACAAATGAAAGACAGCCGTGTCTGATTGAGAACCACTCAGGCAACCATAGACATACCTAGACACATTCACTATACACAACCCCATACACTAAACCCAACACCCCCTTTACCATATAACCACCCAAGACGAGACAAAACACAAACATTCCCCATGTCACACCCTGACCTAACTAAAATAATAAAGAAAACAAAGAATACTAAGAATACTAAGGCCAGGGTGTGACACAAATACTTATTTTCCACCATAATTTGCAAATAAATTCATTAAAAATCCTACAATGTGATTTTCTGGATTTTTTTTTTCTCATTTTGTCTGTCATAGTTGAAGTGTACCTATGATGACAATTTCAGTCCTCTCTCATCTTTTTAAGTGGGAGAACTTGAACAATTGGTGGCTGACTAAATACTTTTTTGCCCCACTGTATGAGACCATCAACTGTGGGGAGAAACCTTTACAGATAACCAAGGTGTGTGCCACATGTTGGCTCTCCATTAAACAAGGGGTTTCACACATTTTGGACCAGTGGGAGGAGGTTAAGCCCTGGAGAAATAGAAAAAATAGCCAACCTCCTTGACTACTCCCCTGCAGAGATAGACAAGATTGACCAGCAATGGCATGCCATCCATCTTAGTAAATGGAATGAGACAAAAAAAACACACTGGGCTTCTGGAGTGAGGAACTATTAACCTGAATTAGGGCCAGACAAGTTACCATAATTTTCTCACATTGCCATTGACTGTTTTTTCTATTGTCTCTTTTTGGTCCATTTAGATTGTTAATGTAGATTGTATACGAAAATATATTTTTAAAATGATGGTTAAAAATGTTCATGTTTTAATGTGACTTGTTGTAGGCTCCTAAGTGGACCATAAGGTTAAAAACCAAACCAAATGAAGAAAACTAAACAAAAAAATACAATAAAAAATAAAATAAAAAACTAAGTAACTCCGCCAGTGTCTCTTTTGGGTCACTTTTGCCGGTCCCAAGCCCGGATAAAGGAGGAGGGTTGGAATTGTGACATAAAAAAAACAACAAGAATCGACAGAAGAAAGATCATTTGTAGTTCTAAACATATTTAGGGTGTTTTAAACTCACTTTTTGTTTCCCACAGCGTTATCTCCAACAGCGTCCATCACAATTACATGCGCATGGCAGATTATGCTAATTGGGGGTGACGTCATTTAGCGACGTTTAGAACAGCCAATAGCTACTTTCATTACTGAGGAGTTGGCAACACTGAAGAAAACACACACAACTACTACTATTATAGTATAGAAGTCAAAATACCTGTAGCTATGTTCCTAGTTTGACATAATCAAAAACATTGACACCACAGTGATTCTCATTCTAAGAGGATGCTATAATAAATAGATAATTGCGATTTTCAGATTTATTTGAGTAGTGAGAATTTATTTGCCGTGCATATATACTGATAAGTTGAATATGAAACTAAAATCGTGAGTTTTTTTCAAAGGCGTCTGTGTGGCGTCAGCCGCGAACGTTCCACTCAGATGTTCAGTGAGCGATCGAGTTCTACTAAACTCACTAGGCCTACTCTCATTTTAATCAATTCAAAACCACTACTGTAATGAAAATAAAAGCCAATAAACTGAATAATTACTGTCAAACTATTATTTTTATTCAATTGTAGAATTAGTCCTATTGTATTTAATTTGACATTTCATGCCAGTTCAAGTGGTTTTGAATCACTTTTATGATGTGGACGGCTGCTATGTCATAATGTACATGATGTCATAATGAAGCAATGTTTTGTTAAAATAAAACATTCCATAGACAGGTTATTGACGCTCTTCTTGAACTGAGGTAGGACCTATAATTTAATGAAATAATCTGAAATACATTACTTTTATCTTATGACAACTTTATTTGACCAACAACTGTCAGAAAAAAAACGTATGTTTTGTGATTTGTGACAAAAAATGTATTTTTTTAAACTAGGTATTGTGGTCTTGTGTTTCTGTTTTCAAGAATATATTGTTGAAACTGTATAGTCAAATCCTAAGTGTGCAAATGACCTGGATGTCCAAATTGAAGGTAGCCCTTAGTCTGTGAATCTTTCATTTTTATGAATTTATGAACATTCTGTCAGGAATTGGAATGTCCTTTGAAAGTGGAAAAACACTAGCTTATTATAACAACTTTGATCAAATTCTATTGTAAAATATGTAATTTATTTATTATTATTCTCAAACATGCTTTTTGTTGTTGTTTGCTCCTCCACTGTGACTCTCACAGCCATGAAAGACAGAGGGAAGTCCAGGACTCGGACACAAGAGACCAGTCAGAACAGTTCTGAGAACAGCCTGACAAACATCCTCAGTGTCCGGAGTGCCAGTGATATTGTCCTACAGCCAATGCCACCAGGGAGAAAGAACAGCCGATCCCACTTCCACAACATGGCAGCGTCTGCCCTGCCTGCCCTGCCTGCCATCCTAGTACCTCCACTGCCCTTTCAACCACAAACCACAAAGGGCAGGTGACAGAAATGATTCAGCGCCCACCGATCCAGGCTGTTGTGCATAAGCAGCAGCAGCAGCTACTTTCAGAAGTACTGTTGGAACAGACTTTTCCTATGAGATCCAACAGAAGCCACAAGCTGTCAAAGTACTTTCATCCCTGGGGTGTGTAGCTTCTCGAAGAGTGTTCTCTTCCTGAAGATGGACTGCTCCAACCCCTTGGGAGTACCCAGAGTATCTAGTACGCTAGAGTGATGATAGAATATGTCCCTCAGTATCAACTAGAGATTAATATTAATCCACTTGTTATTCTAGTAAGGCAAATGTTAATTTATCATCAGCCTGTTCCAAAGAATTCTGTTTCTATAAAGTTTTAATGCAGTTGAAAATTATCTGTGGTGTGTGTTGTTGGTTTCTTGTGAGCTATGAAGTATACCCTTTTAGTAGAATGTTTATTTCTTCATTGGATTTGTTGACCAAGGAGGAGGTAAGTGCTGACAGGACTAATATAAGTGAAGGTCCGATTGAAATTTGTATTAATCCGAAGGAGGCACATCTAACTCACACCTTGGTGCCATAATTCTTCACATTTTCAATGTGTAGCAACACTTACAAATTCTCAGGTGGAACTATTTGTATTACAGCATTGGAAATGAGGATCTATCCAAACATAGTGTTTATGAAATGCAAGAACGCTGAACAACCGTTTCTGACCAATAGGTTTCCTCGGCATGATTTTATTCTAACATTATCCATGTTTTTTCTTTGCAGCCCTCAAAAACAAATGTTGATCCCCATGTAATGACGTGATGTTCCACAGGGGGGCACTAAAGGTCTGTAACGAAAGGAGGTTGAACACATTGTACCTTGAACACCATCTGAACTTACACACAGCCTCAACTATTTAAATTACAGAAAATGTCATATCTGCTCTCACACAGTACATTAATAGATGATTATCCCTTGGGTTTTTCACAGTCCATCATAATAAATACTTTTTGGCAACTTATGTATTGTTGTCTAAGGTTCATTCCGAAACGCATTCTCTCCACCCAAGCCCAAAGCTTACTAGCATTACGAAGGTATCACTCAAGTTTAAGAGGTGTTACCACATTTTTGTAGAGATTTATATGGGGGCCAGTGCAAAGACTCACATTGCACTGTAAGATCAGTCATGCATCGTACACAGTTTCTCTAGAAACATGCATGAGAAGCTATGACTAAGCAGAGAAGTATGTCTGTATCAATTGTTCTAGAACTGGTTCAAGAAAGAAGGTTAGATTAGTTAGGCTACATGTGATCGTGCGTCACCATAACTGAAACATGGCCTTCTTTCTTTCAATGTATCACGTCATGGTGCAAGTATTTGCATAACTGGGAAACATTTGCATACATTTCAATTTCCCTGGCCGGCAGTGAAGGGGTTAACTTTGGATTGGAGATGTTTGATGTGAGTCTGGAAGGAGAGTTTACAGTCTAACCAGTCACCTAGGTATTTGTAGTTGCCCACATATTCTAAGTCAGAACCGTTCAGAGTAGTGGTGCTGGACGGGCGGGCAGGTGCAGGCAGCGATCGGTTAAAGAGCATGAATTTTGTTTTATTTGTATTTAAGAGCAGTTGGAGGCCACGGAAGGAGAGTTGTATGGCATTGAAGCTCATCTGGAGGGTTGTTAACACAGTGTCCAAAGAAGGGCCAGAAGTATACAGAATGGCGTCGTCTGCGTAGAGGTGGATCAGAGACTCACCAGCAGCATTGATGTATACAGAGAAGAGAGTCGGCCAAAGAATTGAACCCTGTGGCACCCCCATAGAGACTGCCAGAGGTCCGGACAACAGGCCCTCCGATTTGACAGACTGAACTCTATCAGAGAAGTAGTTGGTGAACCAGGCGAGGCAATCATTTGAGAAACCAAGGCTATTGAGTCTGCCGATGAGGATGTGGTGATTGACAGAGTCGAAAGCCTTGACCAGGTCAATGAATACGGCTGCACAGTATTGTTTCTTATCGATGGCGGTTAAGATATCTATCGTTTAGGACCTTGAGCGTGGCTGAGGTGCACCCATGACCAGCTCTGAAACCAGGTTGCATAGCGGAGAAGGTGCGGTGGGATTCGAAATGGTCAGTAATCTGTTTGTTGACTTGGCTTTCGAAAGACCTTAGAAAGGCAGGGTAGGATAGATATAGGTCTGTAGCAGTTTGGGTCAAGAGTGTCCCCCCCCTTTGAAGAGGGGGATGACCGCAGCTGCTTTCCAATCTTTGGGAATCTCAGACGACACGAAAGAGAGGTTGGACAAGCTAGTAATAGGGGTTGCAACAGTTTCGGCAGATAATTTTAGAAAGAAAGGGTCCAGATTGTCTTGCCCGGCTGATTTGTAGGGGTCCAGATTTTGCAGCTCTTTCAGAACATCAGCTGACTGGATTTGGGAGAAGGAGAAATGGGAAAGGCTTGGGCGAGTTGCTGTGGGGGGTGCAGTGCTGTTGACCGGGGTAGGGGTAGCCAGGTGGAAAGCATGGCCAGCCATGGAAAAATGCTTATTGAAATTCTCAATTATAGATTTATCGGTGGTGACAGAGTTTCCTGTCCTCAGTGCAGTGGGCAGCTGGGAGGAGGTGCTCTTATTCTCCATAGACTTTACAGTGTCCCAGAACTTTTTTGAGTTTGTGTTGCAGGAAGGAAATTGCTGCTTGAAATAGCTAGCCTGTGTATATTGGTTTCTAACTTCCCTGAAAAGTTGCATATCACAGCGGCTGTTCGATGCTAATGCAGAACGCCACAAGATGTTTTTGTGTTGGTTAAGGGCAGTCAGGTCTGGAGAGAACCAAGGGCTATATCTGTTCCTGGTTATGCATTTCTTGAATGTGGCATGCTTATTTAAGATGGTGAGGAAGGCATTTAAAAAACGTAACCAGGCATCCTCTACTGACGGGATGAGGTCAATATCCTTCCAGGATACCCGGGCCAGGTCGATTAGAAAGGCCTACTCACTGAAGTGTTTCAGGGAGCGTTTGACAGTGATGAGTGGAGTTCGTTTGACCGCTGACCCATTACGGATGCAGGCAATGAGGCAGTGATCGCTGAGATCTTGGTTGAAAACAGCAGAGGTGTATTTAGAGGGCAAGTTGGTTAGGATGATATCTATGAGGGTGCTCGTGTTTACGGCTTTGGGGTGGTACCTGGTAGGTTCATTGATAATTTGTGTGAGATTGAGGTTATCAAGCTTAGATTGTAGGATGGCTGGAGTGTTAAGCATGTCCCAGTTTAGGTCACCTAGCAGCACGATTGATGGGGGGCAATCAGTTCACATATGGTGTCCAGAGCACAGCTGGGGGCAGAGGGTGGTCTATAGCAGGTGACAACAGTGAGAGACATGTTTTTAAAGAGGTGGATTTTTAAAAGTAGAAGTTCAAATTGTTTGGGTACAGACCTGGATAGTAGGACAGAACTCTGCAGGCTATCTCTGCAGTAGATTGCAACACCGCCCCCTTTGGCCGTTCTATCTTGTCTGAAAATGTTGTAGTTATGGATCAAATCAAATCAAATCAAATGAATTTATATAGCCCTTCGTACATCAGCTGATATCTCAAAGTGCTGTACAGAAACCCAGCCTAAAACCCCAAACAGCAAGCAATGCAGGTGTAGAAGCACGGTGGCTAGGAAAAACTCCCTAGAAAGGCCAAAACCTAGGAAGAAACCTAGAAAGGAACCAGGCTATGAGGGGTGGCCAGTCCTCTTCTGTCTGTGCCGGGTGGAGATTATAACAGAACATGGCCAAGATGTTCAAATGTTCATAAATGACCAGCATGGTCAAATAATAATAATCACAGTAGTTGTCGAGGGTGCAGCAAGCCAGCACCTCAGTAGTAAATGTCAGTTGGCTTTTCATAGCCGATCATTAAGAGTATCTCTACTGCTCCTGCGGTCTCTAGAGAGTTGAAAACAGCAGGTCTGGGACAGGTAGCACGTCCGGTTAACAGGTCAGGGTTCCATAGCCGCAGGCAGAACAGTTGAAGATTTCAGAGTTTTTAGTGGTCTTCCGAAGCCAGGATTCAGACACGGCTAGGACATATGGGTTGGCAGAGTGTGCTAAAGCAGTGAATAAAACAAACTTAGGGAGGAGGCTACTAATGTTAACATGCATGGAACCAAGGCTATTACGGATACAGAAGTCATCAAAAGAGAGCGCCTGGGGAATAGCAGTGGAGCTAGGCACTGCAGGGCCTGGATTCACCTCTACATCACCAGAGGAACAGAGGAGGAGTAGGATAAGGGTACGGCTAAAAGCTATGAGAATTGGTCGTCTAGGACGTCCGGAACAGAGAGTAAAAGGAGCAGGTTTCTGGGGGCGATAAAATAGCTTCAAGATATAATGTACAGATAAAGGTATGGTAGGATGTGAATACAGTGGTTAGGTTGCTAGTTAGAATCTTAACCTGCCATAAGCTACTTCTGTGTCAACAAGTCTACAGACAATTTAAGTAGCTGCGCTTAACACCTCACTGATGCTGATTGTGTAAGCTACAAACCCAAATTGTCTAAGGAAATGTAGGTGACAGTAATAATATTGCACATATATTCAGAAATCTGGGCTGATGGAATCATTGTCTACTCTCCATCATTTCTGCTCGAGATCTTGCCCCTCCCCTATTGCAGAGTGCACAAAAGTATCGCCCTTTCTTACCCAAAGAGAAATAAGTTGCTAGTTATTTTGGCTTTGCATTTTAAACAGTGAAACACCACAACAGGAATAAAGATTGTGGAAAGTGTCAAATTTGGTAGGACTGTGCCAATTCACATGCCTTGCTTTAGCCATATCACTCATACTATTTCTTGTTTAGTTCATCCATAAAAGCAGATCAACTTTAGTTGCATCCAGGAACTTGCATAATGTGCTTATGTTATGCTTATACTTGCTTTTTTACTTTGAAAGTCATCTTAAAAAAGGAAATTGTAATAGATGTTTTTAGGACATCTATCAGTCAATGATAACAGTCATTGGTGTCCCCCAGCCCATCCCCTTTGTTGTGTGCAGAGCAATCTTGTCATTCTTTTAAGTCTCAACCATTATTTTAGAAACTTGTCTTCCTTTACAAAGGCACTGCAGAGGCTAAGAAGATGCATGGAAACTCTAAAAGAAACATAATTCAACATGTAGGCCAGATTTGAAAAGGAAATAATAAATCCCGAAGCTCAGGTTTGTCAGTTGTTTAGAATGAGGATACTGGGGATGGTTGAATCATATTCAATTGCCTAATTTGCACTGCCGTTGATCAGAACAGACAGCCTATATGTAAGTTAGTGTCATTCAACACCAGCACATACTGTAAGTTCGTGTGAATCAGCTTTGTAAATCAAAGACAGGCAAGTCTGCACTTCCATCCCATATTCATTGTTTTATAACCTAATGTAATGTAGAGGAGCACAGAGCCATAACTAATCAAAATGTGCCAGTGTCCAAATACTTTGTTATCTGTCTAGTTGACCAAGATACTTTTTTTCTGCAATACAGTTGACCAAAGCTATGCTTGGATACAAGACTGATGACTCAATAACCAGTATTGACAACAGTGAAGATGGTTATGTCCCAGGGCCATCAGGATCATCAGAGGAAGGCAATTTCTATGAAGAAAATCTGACCGGTGTGCCTATACCTTACATACACATGGACCTATTGTCACCATCGTGTGGGAGTGAGACGGACCAAAACGCAGCATGTGGAAAATAAGCCATCTTCTTTTATTATAGAAGAAGGCAAAACGAAACAAAAAACACTTACTAACAAAACAACAAACGACCGTGAAGCTATAAACGTAGTGCACACACACAGGCTACAAACGTTCAACATAGACAATTCCCCACAACAAACTAAAGCCTATGGCTACCTTAAATATGGCTCCCAATCAGAGACAACAGAAACCAGCTGTCTCTAATTGGGAACCCATTTAGGCAACCAGAGACTTTCCTAGACAACTACACACAACATAGACACAGCTAGACAACTATACTAAACATAAACCCAACTACTCTAAATAAACCCCCTAAACCTTACAATCACCCTGGACACTACAAAACCCACATAAATTACCCATGTCACACCCTGACCTAACTAAAATAATAAAGAAAACAAAGAATACTAAGGCCAGGGCGTGACATAGCCTCCCCCCCTTAAGGTGCAAACTCCGGGCGCACCAACACAAAGTCTAGGGGAGGGTCTGGGTGGGCATCTGACCACGGTGGTGGCTCAGGCTCAGGGCGAGGTCCCCACCCCACCATAGTCAATCCCAGCTTATATCTCCCCCTACAAATGACCACCCTCATATTACCCCCACTTAATCTTTTGGGTAACATCGACACAAGGGGCAGCACCGGGATAGAGGAATAGCTCAGGACAGAGAGGTAGCTCAGGATAGAGGGGCAACTCCGGACTGAAAGGCAGCTCCGGACAGAGAGACAGCTCTGGACTGAGGGGCAGTTCTGGATAAATAGCCGCTCTGGGCTGAGGGACAGCTCATGACTGGCTGACGGCTCTGGACGCTCATGGCTGGCTGACGGCTCTGGACGCTCATGGCTGGCTGACGGCTCTGGACGCTCATGGCTCACTGACGGCTCTGGCAGATCCTGTCTGGTTGGCGACTCTGGCAGATCCTGTCTGGTTGGCGGCTCTGGCAGATCCTGTCTGGTTGGCGGCTCTGGCAGATCCTGTCTGGTTGGCGGCTCTGGCAGATCCTGTCTGGTTGGCGGCTCTGGCAGATCCTGTCTGGTTGGCGGCTCTGGCAGATCCTGTCTGGTTGGCGGCTCTGGCAGACCCTGTCTGGTTGGCGGCTCTGGCAGACCCTGTCTGGTTGGCGGCTCTGGCAGACCCTGTCTGGTTGGCGGCTCTGGCAGATCCTGTCTGGTTGGCGGCTCTGGCAGATCCTGACTGACGAATGGCTCTAGCGGCTCCTGACTGACTATCGGCTCTGACGGCTCGGGACAGACGGGCGGCTCTAATGGCTCGGGACAGACGGATGGCTCAGACGGCACTGGGCAGACGGATGGCTCAGACGGCACTGGGCAGACGGATGGCTCAGACGGCGCTGGGCAGACGGATGGCTCAGACGGCGCTGGGGAGACGGATGGCTCAGACGGCGCTGGGGAGACGGATGGCTCAGACGGCGCTGGGGAGACGGATGGCTCAGACGACGCTGGGGAGACGGATGGCTCAGACGACGCTGGGGAGATGGATGGCTCAGACGACGCTGAGGAGACGGATGGCTCAGACTGATCCTGTCTGGCGGAAGGCTGTAGCGGCTCCTGTCTGGCGGAAGGCTCTAGCGGCTCCTGTCTGGCGGAAGGCTCTGCAGGCTCATGGCAGACGGGCGGCTTTGCAGGCTCATGGCAGACGGGCGGCTTTGAAGGCTCAATACAGACGGGCAGTTCAGTCACCGTTGGGCAGACGGCAGACTCTGGCCGGCTGAGACGCACTGTAGGCCTGGTGCGTGGTAACGGACTGAGGGCACGCACCTCTGGACGAGTGCGGGGAGAAATAACAGTGTGTACAGGACTCAGGAGACGCACAGGTGGCTTAGTGCGTGGTGCCGGAACTGGAGGCACCGGGCTGGAGACACGCACCATAGGGAGAGTGCGTGGAGGAGGAACAGGGCTCTGAAAACGCACTGGAAGCCTGGTGCGTGGTGTAGGCACTGGTGGTACTAGGCTGGGGCGGGGAGGTGGCGCCGGAAATACTGGACCGTGCAGGCGTACTGGCTCCCTTGAGCACCGAGCCTGCCCAACCTTACCTGGTTGAATGCTCCCCGTCGCCCGACCAGTGCGGGGAGGTGGAATAACCCGCACCGGTCTATGTAGGCGAACCGGGGACACCATGCGTAAGGCTGGTGCCATGTAAGCCGGCCCAAAGAGACGTACTGGTGGCCAGATATGTAGGGCCGGCTTCATGACATTTGGCTCAATGCCCAATCTAGCCCTACCAGTGCGGGGAGGTGGAATAACCCGCACTGGGCTATGCACCCGTACAGGAGACACCGTGCGCTCTACTGCGTAACACGGCGTCTGCCCGTACTCCCGCTCTCCACGGTTAGCCTGGGAAGTGGGCGCAGGTCTCCTACCTGCCCTTGGCCCACTACCTCTTAGCCACCCCCCCCAAGAAATTTTTGGGTAGTACTCACGGGCTTTTCAGGCTTCCAGCCACGTCTCCTTGCTGCCTCCTCATATCTCCGCCTCTTTGCCTTCGCTGCCTCCAGCTCAGCTTTGGGGCGGTTATATTCTCCTGGTATTTCTCGGTCCAGAATTTCCTCCCAATTCCAATAGTCCAGTGTAGGTGGGTCCTGTTGTTGTTGCACACGCTGCTTGATCCGATGTTGGTGGGGAATTCTGTCACGATCGTGTGGGAGTGAGACGGACCAAAACGCAGCATGTGGAAAATAAGCCATCTTCCTTTATTATAGAAGAAGGCAAAACGAAACAAAAAACACTTACTAACTAACAAAACAACAAACGACCGTGAAGCTATAAACGTAGTGCACACACACAGGCTACAAACGTTCAACATAGACAATTCCCCACAACAAACTAAAGCCTATGGCTACCTTAAATATGGCTCCCAATCAGAGACAACAGAAACCAGCTGTCTCTAATTGGGAACCCATTTAGGCAACCATAGACTTTCCTAGACAACTACACACAGCATAGACACAGCTAGACAACTATACTAAACATAAACCCAACTACTCTAAATAAACCCCCTAAACCTTACAATCACCCTGGACACTACAAAACCCACATAAATTACCCATGTCACACCCTGACCTAACTAAAATAATAAAGAAAACAAAGAATACTAAGGCCAGGGCGTGACACCTATTCTTAATTACAATGTCCTTATCGACATGTTTTCCACTGATGTTTTCCAGGAGAGATGTCAGCGATTCGGGCCAAACAGCCAATGACCAAGGGAAAGCTGGGACAAAAGAGAGGCTCACACGTTTCCTGCTTCCTTCAGTCAGTGCATTTTCACTCTGTAGTGTGAACTTATGGCCGTATTGTGCTGGTCCAGATCAATCCTGTCTTTATCAGTTAGTGTATATTCATCCAAGCCAGCACAGAATGGTTCAGTTTGGATTGGACACAAGTCAAGACGTTAGATCTGGAACTAGTGTGTCAGGATAGATTATAACACAGAAGGATTACCACGCTTTACATTGTTTTTCTTGAGGGAGGGAACTTGATTTAAAAGGTATTGCTTTTATTAGAAGGTTTACATTGCAAACAGATTGTTGGGCTTAGATTCCATACAGATTGAGTCTGCCTTGATGTCAGCATTGCACATTCTCCTCTCACATCCTTATCTCTGTAGTTATTTCGTTGGGATTGTTAGTTTACTCTCAACACACTCTCTGCAGATACAGCTGTAACCTTGTAGAGTTAATACAGAGAGATGTTCAAGTACTGTATTGTAGTCAACCTTTATTTAATGTAGTCATTCATAATGCCATCTCTTTCCAAAGGTGCCAAAGGAACAAAAAGGTATTGGTTGACAATAGAGGTGAATGCAGTTGAAGATTCCTTAATGATTTTTATCCGAATGGGACAAACGCCTGGAAAACAAGACTGTGAGAAATGCATTGCTGCTTCTCCCCAAGCACTAGTAAACAGGGACTGGAGAGCAGTAAAGTTCTATGTACATAACAGAATAGTTGCAGATCAGAGAAAATAAGTGTATGAGATGCTTCTGGTTATCTTGGTGTACTTCTGAGGATTTAATGGGACTTGCTTGACATAAGCTCATAGACAGATGACGAATGTCCTATATCTCACTGTTCGGGGGAAGTTTTTCCAGGTGGGTGGTTCACTTTTGGAGTGACTAAGGTCTCAAGAATACAAAGCCTGCTGACTGAATGTTACAGGGGGAAAAAAAACAATTCTAAACTATTAATCTGTTACTTGGATATATTGAATCCATTACTGAAATGGTTGTTCCAGTTTAAATACTTTACAGAAGAACTACACTACAGCCGTTGAATTGCCATCCATGTTGCACCATTGTGGCATGCTACATGAATATTTTCAGCCAAAAAATAGAATGAATGCGTCAAATATCGAGAATTTAAACTTGTTAATTATTTTACGGTTCCATTAGGTACAACGTAGGCAGTTGGATAGCTTTTATAGATTTCATAGGAGGCATTCTCTCAATGGCTGATGGCAATGCATTGCAATGCATTGTGTGGCTGCTGCCAAGATACATACTCAATCTCTAGCCACTAATAGTTAATAATACGATGTAATAAATGTATCACTAGTCACTTAAACAATGCCACTTTATATAATGTTTACATACCCTACATTACTCATCTCATATGTATATACTGTACTCTATACCATCTACTGCATCTTGCCTATGCCGTTCGGCCATCGCTCATCCTTATATTTATATGTACATATTCTTAATTATTCCTTTGCTCACAAGAAACCAACAACACACACCACAGATCATTTTCAACTGCATTAAAACTTTATAGAAACAGATCTCTTTGGAACATGCTGAGGATAAATTAACATTTGCCTAACTAGAATAACAAGTGGATTAATATTAATCTCTAGTTGATACTGAGGGACATATTCTATCATCACTCTAGTGTACTAGATACTCTGGGTACTCCCAAGGGGTTGAAGCAGTCCATCTTCAGGAAGAGAACACTCTTCGAGAAGCTACACACCCCAGGGATGAAAGTACTTTGACAGCTTGTGGCTCCTGTTGGATCTCATAGGAAAAGTCTGTTCCAACAGTACTTCTGAAAGTAGCTGCTGCTTATGCACAACAGCCTGGATCGGTGGGCGCTGAATCATTTCTGTCACCTGCCCTTTGTGGTTTGGGGTTGAAAGGGCAGTGGAGGTACTAGGATGGCAGGCAGAGCAGACGCTGGGATGATGCTGGCTGATCCTCTCTGGTCCATGGTAGGCCATGAGGTCTCATACAGACTCAATCTCTAGCGACTTTAATAGTTAATAATTCGATGTAATAAATGTATCACTAGTCACTTAAACAATGCCACTTTATATAATTTTTACATACCCTACATTACTCATCTCATATGTATATACTGTACTCTATACTATCTACTGCATCTTGTCTATGCCGTTCGGCCATCGCTCATCCTTATATTTATATGTACATATTCTTAATTAATCCTTTACACTTGTGTGTAAAAGGTAGTTGTCGTGAAATTGTTAGATGACTTGTTAGATATTACTGCACGGTCGGAATTAGAAGCTTACAAGCATTTCACTACACTCGCATAAACATTTGCTAACCATCTGCATGTGACCAATACAATTTGATTTGATTTTCAATGTACGGTCTCAAGTAGTTGGTAAAATTGCAAGTTAACTTTTTTCAAGGAGTCAGCAACTATGTGGTTTCCTCATAATAAATATTTTTCTAACTCATGAGTGTAATTTCTGTGCTTCTATGATGTCTGGAAAGCATGGTCCTCAAAAGGTATGTATTTGTGAGGAGTCCTAAATTGGTTACAAATACAAGACTGTGTGCCTGTGTGTGTGTGGTTAGGTTTGAAGCTTATCTAACCTGCTCTGTGTTGTTGGCCTCTGGAAACACCTCTGGTTGTCATCGCTCTTTGTGATAGCTGCTGCGCTAAGGCTAATCCTCTGTGGCAGACAGATTCTGCTAGTGAGCGTACACTGAGAGCACACAGCTGATTAACCCCTTCACTGCCGGCCAGGGAAATTGAAATGTGTATGCACATGTTTCCCAGTTATGCAAATACTTGAACCATGACGTGAAACCGTGAAAGAAAGAAGGCCATGTTTCAGTTATGGTGACGCACAATCACATGTAGCCTAACTAACCTAACCTTCCTGAGAGTATGATGGAAAGTTTTCATATGTAAACCAACATCCTTCTATGCTTTGCTCTCTATCTCTCGCTCTTCTTTCTTGAACCAGTTCTAGAACAATTGATACAGACAGTGCAATGTGAGTCTTTGCACTGGCCCCCATATAAATCTCTACAAAAATGTGATAACACCTCTTAAACTTGAGTGATATCTTTATAATGCTAGTAAGCTTTGGGCTTTGGTGGAGAGAATGCATTTCGGAATGAACCTTAGACAACAATACATAAGTTGCCAAAAAGTATTTATTATGATGGACTGTGAAAAACCCAAGGGATCATCATCTATTAATGTACTGTGTGAGAGCAGATATGAAATTTTCTGTCATTTAAATAGTTGAGGCTGTGTGTAAATTCAGATGGTGTTCAAGGTACAATGTGTTCAACCTCCTTTCGTTACAGACCTTTAGTGGAATATCACGTCATTACATGGGTATCAACATTTGTTTTTGAGGGTTGCAAAAAAAAACATAGATTATGTTAGAATAAAATCATGCCGAGGAAATCTATTGGTTAGAAAAGGTTGTTCAGCATTCTTGCATTTCATAAACACTGTGTTTGGATAGATCCTCATTTCCAATGCTGTAGTACAAATAGTTCCACCTGACAATTTGTAAGTGTTGCTACACATTGAAAATGTGAAGAATTATGGCACTAAGGTGTGAGTCAGATGTGCCTCCTTCGGATTAATACAAATTTGAATCGGACCTTCACTTATATTAGTCCGGTCAGCACCTACCTCTTCTCCTTGGTCAACAAATCAACAAATCCAATGAAGAAATAAACATTCTACTAAAAGGGTACACTTCATAGCTCACAAGAAACCAACAACACACACCACAGATCATTTTCAACTGCAATAAAACTTCATAGAAACAGAATTCTTTGGAACATGCTGATGATAAATTAACATTTGCCTTACTAGAATAACAAGTGGATTAATATTAATCTAGTTGATACTGAGGGACATATTCTATCATCACTCTAGTGTACTAGATACTCTGGATACTCCCAAGGGGTTGAAGCAGTCCATCTTCAGGAAGAGAACACTCTTCGAGAAGCTACACACCCCAGGGATGAAAGTACTTTGACAGCTTGTGGCTCCTGTTGGATCTCATAGGAAAAGTCTGTTCCAACAGTACTTCTGACAATAGCTGCTGCTGATCATCAGCCTGGATCGGTGGGCGCTGAATCATTTCTGTCAACTTTGTGGTTTGGGGTTGAAAGGGCAGTGGAGGTACTAGGATGGCAGGCAGAGCAGACGCTGAGATGATGCTGGCTGATCCTCTCTGGTCCATGGTAGGCCATGATGTCTCAATAGGGCTCCCGATTGGCACAGCCGTCTAAGGCACTGGTCCCATAGGGCGGCGCACAATTGGCCCAGTGCCGTCCGGGTTAGGGTTTGGCCGGGGTAGGCCGTCATTGTAAATAAGAATTTGTTCTTAACTAACTTGCCTATTTAAATAAATGTAAAAAATAAATTAAAATTAAGATATGTGTGTGTGTGTGCGACCCATTACAACTGGCTTTGCTCCATCTCTTCAGAAAGAGACTCTTCATCCACCTCCAAGATCGAGGGCAGTGATGGAGAGACACACACATGGAAGAAAGGCCCAGACTTAAAGTTAACGTCCCAGTGAATGGGCTTCACTCTCTTCCTGCGCCCTCGTTGGCTATTCTCCCATTCCCTCTCGGCCTTGGAACGAGAGGCGGGCATGTGCCACCGCTTGATAGGAGGCTGTTCTGCCAGTGGGACCAAGGGGGTCAAGAGGATTTTGAAGGGGCACTGCTCACCCGCCTGCACGACTCTGCTACTGGTCAGTAAAGCGGAGTGGTCGGTGCAACCTGTGTGGCTGGGCGTAGGTCTGGGCAGGGGGTGACAGCCATCATCTCCGCCTACGTTAGCTGGGTGGCAGATTAAAGGTGGACCACAGAGGAACATCCTCTCAGTGCTACTGAAGGACAGGGGCTCAGAGGGTAATATGATTTGTTTGTCACCCAGTTGTTCTGGTAGCTGCTGGTCCAGCATAGCAGACCGGATCTGTAAGAGCTGGATCCTCTTCGACACACGCCGTGATCTGGCGTTGGCAGGCCGGGCTGGCACTGGGGAGGCAGGTGGGGCAGGCACTCGGCTGGAAGGAACCGGAGAAGCAGATGGAGTAGGCACTAGAAGGTCAGGCACATGGCTGACCATTGGGGTAGGCAATGGGATGGCCATCTGGGCAGGTGAGGCTGACACTGCAATGGTTGGCAGCACAGGGAAAGAATTGGTGCTCTCCCTCCTACCCATGGAGTTTATAAGCTCTAAGGTCTGGTTAGGGAACCTCAGAGTGCTGACATCAGTATGTGTTGTTATCCTAGATATACCGGTCTTGGGTCGAGCCAGGCTTCTGCTGGCCTGGACCTCCGGCTGGAGGACATCCACAGGAGAACATGGCGGCTGCAAGAGGCTGCCGTCGGACAGAGACCGTCTGGCCTGAGCAGGAGGAGAGTGGGGCCTTTGGTCCTGGATGTTAGACCGCTGTAGGGGATTGGCCTGGATCCTGACCTCAGACTGGCTGCATGGAATCCCAGATAAAGGAGCTACTCCCTTGGCTGCAGTGGAGCATACATTTGGCCTCTTAGGGATGCTTCCTGGTGTCTGTGGTCTGCTGGATTTAACCTCTGGCTCCTGCTTGTGGCTGGAGGTAAATGAGCTCCCTCCGGTTTTGGTTTTAACTGGACCCAGACGCCTGCTACCCATCTGTCCCTCCAGCTGCAGACGAGGCATGCAAGGCACCTTGAGGGTGTTTTTGATCCTTTGGACAGTGAAAGAGGTCACAGTGAGCATTGGGAGCCTGATGGGTGGAGTGGCCTTGGGAAGCCTTCCCATGTCAGCCCTCTCTTTAGTCACATCTATGTTGTGGAAGTTGGATCGGCTATTCTTTCTCCCTGGTGGCATTGGCTGTAGGACAATATCACTGGCACTCCGGACACTGAGGATGTCTGTCAGGCTGTTCTCAGAACTGTTCTGACTGGTCTCTTGTGTCCGAGTCCTGGACTTCCCTCTGTCTTTCATGGCTGTGAGAGTTACAGTGGAGGAGCAAACAGCAACAGAAAGCATATAGAATAAATTACAATTATTACAATAGAATTTGATCAACGTTGTTATTATAAACTTGTGTTTTTCCACTTTCAAAGGATCTTCCAATTCCTGCTAAAATGTTCATAAATTTATAAAAATGAAAGATTCACAGACTAAGCCCTAACTTCAATTTGGACTTTCAGATAATTTGCACATGTAGGATTTGACTATACAGTTTCAACAATATATTATTGAAAACAGAAACACAAGACCATAAGATCTAGTTGACATAAATCACAAAACATAACAGTTTTTCTGACAGTTATTGATTGAATAAAGTTATCATAAAATAGAAATAATGTATTTGAGATTATTTCATTAAATTATAGGTCCTACCTCAGTTCAGGAAGAGCGTTAATGACCTGTCTATGGAATGTCTTATTTTAACAAAAGAATGCTTCATTATGACATCATGTACATTATGACATAGCAGCCGTCCGTCCACATCATAACAGTTTGTCAAAACCACTTGAACTGGCATGAAATGTAAGATTAAATATAATAGGACTAATTCAACAATTTAATAAAAATAATAGTTTGACAGTAATTATTCCGTTTATTGGCTTTTATTTTCATTACAGTAGTGGTTTTGAATATTAAAATGAGAGTAGGCCTAGTGAGTGTAGTAGAACTCGATCGCTCATTGAACATCTGTGTGGAACGTTCCCAGCTGACGCCTTTGAAAAATATTCACGATATTAGTTTCATATTCAATTCATCAGCATATATGCATGGCAAATAAATTCCCATTACTCAAATAAATCTGAAAATCGCAATTATCTATTTATTATAGCATCCTCTTAGAACGAGAACATAGCTACAGGTATTTTGACTTCTATACTATAATAGTAGTAGTTGTGTGTGTTTTCTTGTCGTGCGTTTGTTTGAGTCAACGCTAAACCCACAATATTTTGGTCCCATTCGCTATTTGCACCGTCAGCCAATGGCGGAAGTGACATCCCTGATGCCTAAATTGATGTTGTCGACCAAACACATTTCAATATCACTTTTGAAATACAATAAATAGCTTCTTAAGTTGTCGACAAAACAAGTTAATAAATGACATGTTGGCTTCACGTCTCCAACTCAACCAGAAATAAAAGTTAAAGAATGTAATTAAGCCAGTGTCTTAAATTGAACTATCCAAGCAGTAAATATATCCTTCAAATGTTGATATTTGGTTGAGTTGTCAACTAAACACAATTCAATATAACTTTTGTAATACAGTAAATAGCCTACAGTTAAGGTTATCTTACAAACTAATGTAACAGTATTTATTCAACCTTAAAATAAGTAACAGATCCATAGACACATTTTGAGGTTACTGTAACTATACATTTATTTGTATGTAACATTAATCATATAAAGCGTGCATGCATACTGTTGGTTGTGGCAGATCTGTGGAGATATTCACAATTGCTGTAGTCTATGTAGAATCTCGAACGGCATTGATCACTTGCACCATGTACTTTTAATGTAATCTCAACTTCAAACCAGGTAATTTGGATCTGCTATTTAATGAAGCACAGTGTGGTTTTGTCAGCAGTGTTGTGGGAGTGATAGTTGCTAAAATATACTTAAGTATCAAAAGTAAAAGTATGAACTTAAAATTACATTTTTGTTTAGTGATTAGTGAGTCCGCCAGATCAGAGGCAGTAGGGATGACCAGGGATGTTCTCTTGATAAGTGTGGGAATTGGACTATTTTCTGTCCTGCTAAGCATTCATAATGTAATGAGTACTTTTGGGTGTCAGGGAAAATGTTTGGAGTAAAAAGTACATCATATTCTTTAGGAATGTTGTTAAGTAAAAGTAAAATATGTCAAAAACACAAATAGTAAAGTACAGATACAGTATTTTTACTTAAATACTTTATATCAAAATAAAGAATGTTGCACACTCCATATATAAAGTCCCAGTAATTTATTGGGTATTTACCAACGTTTCAGCATCACTGCCTTCTTCAGGGTAATGTCATGAACACTTGAACCAGGTTATGTAGACAAACAGTGCAATTAGTGCAACTAATGACAATAGTGAGGTGTGTGTCATAATGATTAAGTTAATTAGAATGAATTAGTGAAACTGTTTAAAAAAACAATTGTTTATGGCATATTAAATATATTAGGGTATTGTTATCATATAGAAACATCATTGAATATAGTACATCATATTAGCATCCACATACATTATTGTTTAATTCAATTTCACATATTTAATTGTTTCGTATTTCATTTCATATTTGTTACATGTAATCTTTTGGTTCAGCCTTAATGTGTAATGAGCATCATCAACAGAGGGAACAGGTGTACGCTAATAAGCTGTAGAAAGAATATATCAATTTATAAGACTTGATCATAAAAGAAAGAATTGTTCATAAGAAGGGCCTGAGATCAAAGTCAATATTCAGACCACTAGGGGTCAATGTTTTTAGACAGGATATCCAGTAAGCCTCCCTTTGTAGCCTTTTCCACATGAACAGGTGATGAGATAGATTACTCCCATGGTCTTGCATGAGATGATACCCCTAACAGGGTATTTTCGACCTGTATGTGGGTGTCTGAAGAAGGATGTTTTTATAGTGCTATTGCGCATGAGCCACATTTGTAGTTCCCATTTGGGATAGGTGTCAAGAGTGTCTGAGTGAACTCAGGGGGCATGTCAGATCTCACCAAGCTATCTCCAATATTGCGACCACGCTTATAGACCAGCAGTGGGGGTTCCTTGAAGTGTGGGCAATTTTTTTGTTATTGTCTGATTGCAGAATATGCCAGTCCTTTTTCAGGACTGCTTTCATTTTCTCTGAACCCTTGGTGTACTTAGTGCAAAAGATGGTTGCGTTGTTTTTCTTCTTTGGTTGAGTTTGAAGTTATTCCTCTCTTGGTTTTTGAGATATTTTCATTATTGCAGCATTTTTCATTATTGCAGCATCACAGTTTTGTCCTTGTAGCCTCTCATTTTGAATTTATCGGTAAAATATTTAGCATTGCTGTCAAAATCTGTCTGGTGGCCACAGATTTGTTTAATCCTGCATAACTGACTGTATGGTAGACCATTCTTGAGGGGAAGGGGATGCATACTATTCACACATAGCAAGGTATTGCGGTCTGTGGGCTTTGTGTATAAGTCTGTGTGTACTGCATCATTCTCTTTGATGATCCATAAGTCCAGGTAGTTTATTTTTCTCTCATCAGTCTGCATGGTGAATTTGAGGTATTCAGAGCTCTCGTTTAGTAGAGTTTGGAATTCATTTAGTTCCTGCTGACTTCCTTCCCAGAGCACAAAGACATCATCTATGTATCTCTTCCATAGGAGGATTTTAGAAACTTACCCTGAAGAAGGCACAGTGATGCCGAAACGTTGGCAAGTACCCAATCAATTACTGGGAGTTTATATATGGGTTGTGCGACTTTCTTTATTTTGATAGTTTATTGTTTATTTCCCCACACAAACACATTTTTCTGCGTGTGCGCCAGCTCATGTTTTTTAATCTACTTAAGTACTTTACACCACTGTAAATAACACACACACATATATATATATATATATATATATATATATATATATATATATATATATATATATATATATAAATACCTGACATTGTATTCCCATTTGAACTGTGCTGTGTTTTCAAATTGTTCAATTCACAGTGATAGACATTTGGGTGACAACTGAACCAAAAACCAGACATTGTTTTTCCATGGAATTTGGTTGTGTTTTTAGATGGTTGAAAGCATAGTGATAACACATTGGAAATTCAACCATCCTTTAGCTGTCTTTTTGAGTGGGTGAATATAGGTTGTAATCTCATTGATCAATGTCTCAATCAAATATTACCCAATTATCCACATTGAAATGACGTGGTGTGCCCAGTGGGTGGCTTGTTTGCATTAGCCATGGCTTATTCTATTCTATTTTCTTCTATTCACACATCCAACCTGGCATTGGTCTCCACACTCTCATGCTCTTTAACATGTAGTAATATCATTGAATAAGATTAAATAAGACACTCATGCTCTTTAACATGTAGTAATATCATTGAATAAGATTAAATAAGACACTCATGCTCTTTAACATGTAGTAATATCATTGAATAAGATTAAATAAGACACTCATGCTCTTTAACATGTAGTAATATCATTGAATAAGATTAAATAAGACACTCATGCTCTTTAACATGTAGTAATATCATTGAATAAGATTAAATAAGACACTCATGCTCTTTAACATGTAGTAATATCATTGAATAAGATTAAATAAGACACTCATGCTCTTTAACATGTAGTAATATCATTGAATAAGATTAAATAAGACACTCATGCTCTTTAACATGTAGTAATATCATTGAATAAGATTAAATAAGACACTCATGCTCTTTAACATGTAGTAATATCATTGAATTAGATTAAATAGGACACTCATGCTCTTTAACATGTAGTAATATCATTGAATTAGATTAAATAAGACACATGCTTGCAGCGCTGCACACAATTAGTGTATGAACTCTGTCAGTGTAAATTTGTGTTTTTTGTTATTGCACTGACCCTGCTGAATGGCCAGTGCACATGCTCATACCTTGAACAGTACTTAACTCTTAAATGCTGGTAGAGAACAATGGAATGCCCCGGGCTGCGTTCTCACCTCGGCATTCAGACATTGCTGTGTTACTTTCATACTCTATGTGCCTGCAAGTGCATCTAAATATTCATTAGCATACTGTGTGTGTGTGTGTGTTCTTGTTTTTTTATTAGGACTTCAACTTATATAAACACCTAACATATTAGGACCTTTGGACAAGTTAGGTCCAAAACCATGGTCCTCACTAGGAAAACCACTGGAATAGCCTGCAAATAGCATGCTAATATGCCTGGTTTGAAAATCACATAAAACTGTCAGGGTCCTAAGAAGTAGGTATGTTTGTAAGCCACCTTGTGGTAACATTCAATACTGCAGTATTGTATCAAATCAAATGTTCTTGTCACACACACACACACAATCTTGTACTTGTAACCAATTTAGGACTGCAGTAATATCTAACAAGTAATCTCACAATTCCAAAACAACCATTCTACAACAACTACCAAATACACACAAATCAAGTAAAGGGATGGAATAGAATATATACATATAAATATATGGATGAGTAATGACCGAATGGCATAGGTAAGATTCCATATATGGTATAACATACCGTACATAAATACACATGGTTAGCAGATGCTATTGCGATTATGGCGAACGTTTGTGCATCTTGATTTGACAGTTCAGCAGTATCTAACAGGTAAATCTAACACTTCCACAACAATAGCTAATACATACAATGTAGTAAAGGAATGAGATAAGAATATATTCATATACAAATATGGATGAGAAGTATCAGATAGTGTAGAATTGATCATATAGGATACAGTAGCAGTATATACATATGAGATGAGTAATGTGAGATATGTAAACATTCTTAAAGTGGCATTACTAAAGTGACTAGTGTTCCTTTTATTAAAGTCTCTAATGATTTCAAGACTGTATTTAGGCTGTTGCGCCTTCTTCACCACACTGTCTGTGTGGGTCAACCATTTTAGTTTATCGGTGACATGTACATTGAGGAACTTGAACAGGGAGTACAGGAGGGTGCTGAGAACGGGGGTGACCCGTCAGGAAGTCCAGAACCCAATTGCACAGGGCGGGGTCGAGACCCAGGGCCTCAAATTTAGTGATGAGCTTGGAGGGCACTATGGTGTTGAATGCTGAGCTGTAGTCAATGAACAGCATTCTTACATAGGTATTCCTCTTGTCCAGATGAGATAGGGTAGTGTGCAGTGTGATGGCGATTGCACCGTCTGTGGACCTGTTGGAGCAGTAAGGAATATCATTGGATAGCAGAGAACATCTGGATTTTTCTGATTGGACTATAGAAGCTGGCTCAGGGATTTTTTGTGATTGTCAACATCCATATGCGCATAGAAAGGAGAGGGTTTTTTATGCTGTGTGTCACCAACTGCTACTAACAAAGCAAGCAAGGAGAAGCAAGAAGGGACCCTAAAAGTGGTTTTAATTTCACTCCCTGCAGTTCTTGAAAACCACTGAATTCAACCCTCTGTAAATCAGTCAGTTCTTAACGTAAAGATTTGAAACTCAGGGTTCTGTAAAAGCCTACCCCAATGAGGATATGTGTTTACTTTCTGCTTCCTGTGACAACCGGAAGTGCCTTACATTGGGGTCATAGGGGCTGTTTTGAAGGGTTAAAAAGGTCACATTTTCCCAAAATGTCATATGTGTGATTAGGCAACCCTCATGAACCGGTACATATTTGAAAACCAGGTTTTTATCCATTGTTTTTTGCCCTTTTTGGAACGCTTACAAATTCTCTCTAACTAAGGGTATTTGTACATTTCTAGTCTTTCAAGCTATCGAGGGGATTTGTCTGGGGGGTCACAGCTTAAACATGTCTATGGCGATGAGGGGAGATGCATCTGTGAGTCTCGAGCTAATCGGACCATGGATTTAACTGGTTGGCACAACGTGGCACTCCCAACATCATACTTGAGTATTGAGCCAATAGCAGCATTTATATATTAGAAATGGCCTTAGGCCCCATAAAGTTCATAAACAAGATGGGCTTGGCCACCCAACTTTCATACTTGAGTCTTTAGCCAACCGCAATATATATATATACACAATGTAGAAAATAGTAAAAATAAAGAAAACCCTTGAATGTGTGTCCAAACATTTGACTGGTTCTGTATATATATATATATACAGAACCAGTCAAATGTTTGGACACACATACTTATTCAAGGGTTTTTCTTTATTTTTACTATTTTCTACATTGTAGCATAATAGGGAAGACATCAAAACTATGAAATAACACATATGGAATCACGTGGTAACCAAAAAAGTGTTAAACAAATCAAAATATATTTTATATTTGAGATTCTTCTAAGTAAACACCTTTGCCTTGATGACAGCTTTGCACACTCTTGGCACTCTCTCAGACAGCTTCATGAGGTAGTCACCTGGAATGCATTTCAATGAACAGGTGTGCCTTGTTAAAAGTAAATATGTGAAATTTCTTTCTTTCTTAATGCGTTTGAGCCAATCAGTTGTGTTGTGACAAGGTAGGGGGCTATACAGAAGATAGCCCTATTTGGGAAATGACCAAGTCCATATTATGGCAAGAACAGCTCAAGTAAGCAAACAGAGACAACAGTCCATCATTACTTTAAAACATGAAGGTCAGTCAATGCGAAAAATGTCAATAACTTTTTTAAAGTTTCTTCGAGTGCAGTCGCAAAAACCATCAAGCGCTTTGATGAAACTGGCTTTCATGAGGACCGCCACAGGAAATTAAGTCTCAGAACTACCTCTGCTGCAGAGGATAAGTTCATTCGAGTTAACTGCTCCTCAGATTGCAGCCCAAATAAACGCTTCACAGAGTTCAAGTAACAGACACATCGCAATATCAACTGTTCAGAGGAGACTGCGTCAATCAGGCCTTCATGGTTGAATTGCTGCAAAGAAATCACTACTAAAGGACACCAAAAATAAGAAGAGACTTGCTTGGGCCAAGACACACGAGCAATGGACATTAGACCGGTGGAAATTTGTCTTTTGGTCTGATGAGTCCAAATGTGTCTTTGTGAGACGTGGAGTAGGTGAACGGATGATCTACACATGTGTGGTTCCCACCGTGAAGCATGGAGGAGGAGGTGTGGTGGTGCTTTTCTGGTGACACTGTCAGAGATTTATTTAGAATTCAAGGCACACTTAACCAGCAAGGCTACCATAGCATTCTGCAGCGATACACCATCCCATCTTGTTTGCGCTTAGTGGGACTATGATTTGTTTTTCAACGGGACAATGACCCAAAACCCACCTCCAGGCTGTGTAAGGGCTATTTGGCCAAGAAGGAGAGTGATGGAGTGCTGCATCAGATGACCTGGCCTCCACAATCACCTAACCTCAACCCAATTGAGATGGTTTTTATACTACTTCTATATTGCACCGTTACCAACATGGTATTTTTTTTAAATCCATTCATTTCCCTGTAATCTGCTGAGATTGTAACAGTTTTCAGGCTTTGAAGGCGGGTTTTTACTGGAATTACTAGAAATGTGAAATTGATCTGGCAAGCCTGTCTCTGCCTGAGCATGATCACAACAAAAGTAGCTGTGCAGCAAGTTTTTTAAGGAAGAGGAGGATGGTTGCAGACGTTCGCATTCATGCAAGAAGGTAAGCTATTAACTAAACTGTTAACCAATATTTTAACTAAAATTGTATGTGGTGTATTGGCAAGCAATGCAATGTTCCCATTGTCTTTATTTGTAATTTCTGTTAGCTCATGTATATCTTTCGGCTGAATCCAACATGCATTGACAATGTCTGAAAGCCACATTGTGTCAGATATACTGCGTCATGAGATTGAAATTGATGGGCTCATCCAACAATTCATTAATGTGCAATTGTTACTTTGCATGTTTTTACCTTATACTTATTTACTGCTTGCTAAAGATTAGCGTGCTAGCTAATGATTAGCGTGCTAGCTAGCAGTTAGCGTGCTAGTTTAGCATAACTGGTAAACATGTCTTTGATTCAGAATACATGATTGTGGTTAACCAAATGTTACATGCATTGAAAAATAATATTGCTAGTGTAACTTGAATTGGTTTACAAGCTAGCTAGAAAAGCCAGTTCATTTTCATCTGTTTTGTCAAGTCATAAGCATGCATGTGTGCTGAAATATTTAAATAAATCCCCTCATTAAATTATTTTATTTAAGTTTTGGCAGTTTTTGTTCCACCCTTTCTTACCCAAAGATAAATAAGTTGCTAGTTATTTTGGCTTTGCATTTTAAACAGTGAAACACCACAACAGGAATAAAGATTGTGGAAAGTGTCAAATTTGGTAGGACTGTGCCAATTCACATGCCTTGCTTTAGCCATATCACTCTTACTGTTTCTTGTTTAGTTCATCCATAAAAGCAGATCAGCTTTAGTTGCATCCAGGAACTTGCATAATGTGCTTATGTTATGCTTATACTTGCTTTTTTACTTTGAAAGTCGTCATAAAAAAGGAAATTGTAATAGATGTTTGTAGGACCTCTATCAGTCAATGATAACAGTCATTGGTGTCCACCAACCCATCCCCTTTGTGGTGTGCAGAGCAATCTTGTCATTATTTTAAGTCTCAACCATTCTTTTAGAAACGTGTCGTCCTTTACAAAGGCACTGCAGAGGCTGAAAAGACGCATGGAAACTCTAAAAGAAACACAATTCAACTTGAAGGCCAGATTTGAAAAGGAAATAATAAATCCCGAAGCTCAGGTTTGTCAGTTGTTTAGAATGAGGATATCGGGGATGGTTGAATCATATTTAATTGCCTAAATTGCACATGACTAATTACATTTTATTGTATCCTTAGATGTGAGACACCGAGGCTGCCAGTACCTCTGGTTCAATAGTCCATGTGTTGGATGATGCACCGCCGTTGATCAGAACAGACAGCGTATACGTAAGTTGGTGTCATTCAACACCAGCACATACTGTAAGTTCTTGTGAATCAGCTTTGTAAATCAAAGACAGGCAAGTCTGCACTTTCATCCCATATTCATTGTATTATAACAACATGTAAAGTAGAGGAGCACAGAGCCATAACTAATCAAAATGTGCCAGTGTCCAAATACTTTGTGTTATCTGTCTAGTTGTCCAAGATACTTTTTTCTGCAATAGTTGACCAAAGCTATGCTTGGATACAAGACTGATGACTCAATAACCAGTATTGACAACAGTGAAGATGGTTATGTCCCAGGGCCATCAGGATCATCAGAGGAAGGCAATTTCTATGAAGAAAATCTGACCGTTGTGCCTAAACCTTACATACACATGGACCTTTTCTTAATTACAATGTCCTTTTCGACATGTTTTCCACTGATGTTTTCCAGGAGAGATGTCAGCGATTCGGACATAACAGCCAATGACCAAGGGAACGCTGGGACAAAACAGAGGCTCACACGGTAAGCATGTTTCCTGCTTCCTTCAGTCAGTGCATTTTCACTCTGTAGTCAAATAAAATAAAATAAAATGTTATTGGTCACATACACATGGTTAGCAGATGTTTATGCGAGTGTAGCAAAATGCTTGTGCTTCTAGTTCCGACTGTGCAGTAATATCTAACAAGTAATCTAACAATTTCACAACAACTACCTTATCTGTTTAAACGATCGCTGCCCACACCTGCCCGCCCGCCCAGCATCACTTCTCTGGACGGTTCTGACTTAGAATATGTGGACAACTACAAATACCTAGGTGTCTGGTTAGACTGTAAACTCTCCTTCCAGACTCACATTAAGCATCTCCAATCCAAAATTAAATCTAGAATCAGCTTCCTATTTCGCAGCAAAGCATCCTTCACTCATGCTGCCAAACGTACCCTCGTAAAACTGACTATCCTACCGATCCTTGACTTCGGCGATGTCATTTACAAAATAGCCTCCAACACTCTACTCAGCAAATTGGATGCAGTCTATCACAGTGCCATCATTTTTGTCTACTACCCACCATTGCGACCTCTATGCTCTCTTTGGCTGGCCCTCGCTTCATATTCGTCGCAAAACCGACTGGCTCCAGGTCATCTGTAAGTCTTTACTAGGTAAAGCCCCGCCTTATCTCAGCTCACTGGTCACCATAGCACAGTCCTTCTCAAATAGTGGGGCGCGTCCCCCTGGGGGGGCTCTGAGCGATGCGTGTGACCCCGGGGAACATGCTTTTTTTTTGCCGCAGGGAGTAGTTTTTTTTTTGCACCGAACAAGAGCAGACAGCACAGAGCAGGAGATATGATGTGCAGATAACAAACCCTTAAGAGACACCATGGAAAAATATTTAACAGGGATGAAAAGAAAGGCGGAGAGAGACGGAGATAATGAGACAAACGTAAGTCTCCCGAAAGCTAAGACGAGGAAATATGACGACGCGTATGTAGCGCTTGGCTTCACTGTGACTACGGTGGAAGACGAGGAAAGACCGGTATGTTTACTGTGTCTAAAAATGTTGGCAGCGGACAGCATGAAGCCAAATAAATTAAGGCGTCACTTAAAGACATTACACCCCAATCACGCTGATAAGCCGCTTGAGGTTTTTCAGCGAAAACGTGCCACAATCGTCCCTCTTTGTGAATGCTACTTCAGTAAACCAGCGAGCACTTAAAGAACAGCTGGTAGATAAACTCAAACTCGTTTTGCCTTACAGTTCGATGAAGCAACTGACAGCAACAAAGACTGTTTGTTTATCGCTGATGTACGTTTTGACATGACAAACTCCCTGTGTGAGGATCTACTTTTTTGTAAATATGTCAGAGACAGAGCCACAGCTGAAGAGCTATTCAAAATGCTGGACTGCTTCCTGACTGAGAATGGGCTAAAGTGGGAGAACTGCATTGGTGTTTGCAGTGATGGTGCACAGACCATGGCAGGGATGAGAAAAGGACTTCGGGCACTCATCAAGAAGGCCTCACCTAATGCTGAGTGGACACACTGTGTTATACACAGAGAAGCACTGGCATCAAGGCACCTTTCCTCTGAATTAAGTGAGGTTATGACTGACATTGTAGGTGTAGTCAATTTTATAATGATCAGACCACTAAAAACAAGAGTCTTCTCTGCTATCTGTGAGGAGATGGGAGCTGAACATCAAGCTGTGCTGTTTCACAGTGAAGCAAGGTGGCTGTCACGAGGAAAAGTCTTGTCCAGAGTTTTTGAGCTCAGAGAGCAGATAAGAATGTTTTCGGAGCAGGAGCACAAGTATGACCTCGCAGAAAAATGTAGTGATGAGAACTTCCTGGCAAAACTGGCCTACCTGAGTGACATACTTGGAAAGCTAAATGAACTACATCTACAGCTTCAAGGGAAAGATAAACACCTCCCTCAGGTCACAGACAAGATCAGCTCTTTCACTCGAAAGCTTGCAATGTGGGGCAGGCGACTTGATGAAGGAAATACTGATTCATTCGAGAACCTGCATGAATTTGTTGACACTACTGACTATGATGCCACCTCAGTGATTCCATATATTAAGGAGCATATTTCATCACTGGTGGGATTCTTTAAAAAGTACTTCCCTGAAAACAGTTCCCAATATGACTGGGTGAGAGATCCTTTCAATGCACCAGCTCCAACTTGTTTCAGCTCTGCAGAGGAGGACCAGTTTATTGATATGACGTCTGACTCCACATTGAGACTGAGGTTCACATCACAGACACTGAGTGAATTTTGGCTGAGTGTAGAGAGGCAGTAGAGGCAGAGGGCCATGGGCATTCTTCTTCCTTTTGCAACATCTTATCTTTGTGCACTGAAGACCAGTACAGGTCCCAGCTAAACATTGAGCAGGAGCTGAGAGTTGCAGTATCATGCTTCAAACCCCGCTTCGAAAAGCTGTGCTCTGCAAAACGTGCTCATTGTAGCCATTAATCCTGACTTCCTCATTTTGATTTTAAAAAATCAGCACAAATTGTTTTAATCATTTTTGTTTTATAGGTCAAATTGTTTCATATATTGTGCTCCTGAGTTAATGTTGCTGATCAATTTGAATGTATTATTATTTATTGATTATATTTAATTTTATTTTTCAGTATCAAATGGTCAAAAAAAAATTACAGTTTAAATAAGGCTTCAATTTTAACATTTAATTTCATGCAAATTGATGCACTTTAAGTCTTTTCTGTTACAGACTAAAAAACAATGTTAATAAAGTTATTCTTTGTTGTAAGTTGATCTATATTTCTTTCTTTTTTCGTATTCTTTCATGTTAATAAGGATACAATGTTATGCAGAGGTGTACTTATAACAATTTTATAGACAAATTATACTATTTACAGTCGCGGCGGAGATTTGGGGGGCGCTAAATTTTTACTTCTTCCTGGGGGGGGGGGGGTAATAGCAGCACCCACCCGTAGCACGCACTCCAGCAGGTATATTTCACTGGTCACCCCCAAAGACAATTCCTCCTTCGGCCGCCTTTCCTTCCAGTGCTCTGCTGCCAATGACTGGAACGAACAGCAAAAATCACTGAAGCTGGAGACTCATATCTCCCTCACTAGCTTTAAGCACCAGCTGTCAGAGCAGCTCATAGATCACTGCACCTGTAAATAGCCCACCTGTAATTAGCCCATCCAACTACCTCATCCCCATACTGTTATCTATTTGATTTATTTTGCTCCTTTGCACCCCAGTATCTCTACTTGTACACTCATCTTCTGCACAGTGTTTAATTGCTATGTTGTAATTATTTCGCCACTATGGCCTATTTATTGCCTTACCTCCGTTATCCTACTTCATTTGCACACACTGTCCATAGACGTTTTCTATTGTATTATTGACTATATGTTTGTTTATTACATGTTTAACTCTGTGTTGTTGTTTGTGTTGCATAAAGCTTTGCTTTATCTTGACCAGGTCGAAGTTAAATAAAGGTGAAATGAAAAAATACACACAAGTGTAACGGAATGAATAAGAATATGTACATGTAAGTATATGGATGAGCGAGATGCAGTAGATGGAATAGAAGCTGTTTTTCAGTCTCTCGGCCCCAGCTTTGATGCACCTGTACTGACCTCGCCTTCTGGATGATAGCGAGGCGACCATCTCTGTCAGCGCCATAAGTATTCTGGCCGTACTGTGCTGGTCCAGATCAAATCTATCTTCATCAGTTTGTGTATTTCCAACCATGCCAGCACAGGATGGTTCAGTTTGGATTGTACAGTGGTGTGAAAAAGGTTAGGATCCACCCTGATGGAGTCTGCCTTCATTTCAGCATGGTATTGCGCGTTCCCCTCTGAAAAATGTATGTGTGTGTGACCCACTACAACTGGCTTTCTTCCATCTCTTCAGAAACAGACTCTTCATCCACCTCCAAGATTGAGGGCAGTGATGGAGAGACACACACTGGGAAATAAGGTCCCGACTTAAAGTTAACGTCCCTGTGAATGGGCTTTACTCTCTTCCTGCACCCTCGTTGGCTATTCTCCCATTCCCGCTCGGCCTTAGCACGGGAGGCGGGCATGTGCCACTGCTTGATAGGAGGCTGTTCTGCCAGTAGGACCAAGGAGGTCAAGAGGATTTCATAGGGGCACTTCTCGCCCGCCTGCATGGCTCTACTACTGGTCAGTAAAGGGGAGTGGTCGGTGCGACCTGTGTGGCTGGGCGTAGGTCTGGGCAGGGAGTGACAGCCATCATCTCCGCCTACGTTAGCTGGGTGGCAGACTAAAGGTGGACCACAGAGTGACATCCTCTCAGTACTACAAAACAACAGGGGCTCAGAGTGTAATATGATTTGTTTGTCACCCAGTTGTCCTGGTAGCTGCTGGTCCAGCATAGCAGACCGGATCTGTAAGAGTTGGATCCTCTTCGACACACGCCGTGATCTGGCGTTGGCAGGCCGGGCTGGCACTTGGGACGCAGGTGGGGCAGGCACTCGGCTGTAAGGAACCGGTGAAGCAGATGGAGTAGGCACCAGAAGGTCAGGCACATGGCTGACCATTGGGGTAGGCAATGGGATGGCCATCTGAGCAGGTGAGGCTGACACTGGAATGGTTGGCAGCACAGGGAAAGAATTGGTGCTCTCCCTCCTACCCATGGAGTTTATAAGCTCTAAGCTCCGGGTAGGGAACCTCAGAGTGCTACCATCAGTATTTCTTGTTATTCTAGCTATCCCGGTCTTGGGTCGAGCCAGGCTTCTGCTGGCCTGGACCTCCTGCTGGAGAACATCCACAGGAGAACATGGCGGCTGCAAGAGGCTGCCGTCGGACAGAGACCGTCTGGCCTGAGCAAGAGGAGAGAGGGGCCTTTTGTCCTGGATGTTAGACCTCTGGAGAGGATTGGCCTGGATCCTCCTCCTAGGGATGCTTCCTGGTGTCTGTGGTCTGCTGGATTTAACCTCTGACTCCTGCTTGTGGCTGGAGGTAAATGTGCTCCCTCCGGTTTTGGTTTTGACTGGACCCAGACGCCTGCTACCCATCTGTCCCTCCAGCTGCAGACGAGGCATGTGAGGCACCTTGGGGGTGTTTTTGTTCCTTTGGACAGTGAAAGAGGTCACAGTGAGCATTGGGAGCCTGATGGGTGGAGTGGCCTTGGGAAGTCTTCCCATGTCAGCCCTCTCTTTATACAAATCCATGTTGTGGAAGTGGGATCGGCTATTCTTTCTCCCTGGTGGCATTGGTAGGACAATATCACTGGCACTCCGGACACTAAGGATGTCTGTCAGGCTGTTTTCAGAACTGTTCTGACTGGTCTCTTGTGTCCTAGTCTTGGACTTCCCTCTGTCTTTCATGGCTGTGAGAGTCACAGTGGAGGAGCAAACAACAACAAAAAGCATGTTTGAGAATAAGAATATAGAATAAATTACATATATTACAATAGAATTTGATCAAAGTTGTTATTATAAACTATTGTTTTTCCACTTTCAAAGGACATTCCAATTCCTGCGAAGATGTTCATGAATTCATAATGGACTTTCAGATCATTTGCACACGTATGATTTGACTATACAGTTTCAACAATATATTCTTGAAACAGAAACACAAGACCACAAAACCTAGTTTAAAACTTGTGACTTGTGCAAGTCATGTTCTGGGTGCGACGGGTTTTGTATCCTTTTATATTATGTTTGTATATATTGGTTTTCAGATTTTTTTTGCATTTATTAAACTGCTCCGTTTATACCAAGTTCACTCTCCCGCGCCTGACTTCTCTGCCACCAGCACTCACCCATTACAGAATCACCAACCAAATTATGGAGTCAGCAGGACAAGGTACCCCGGCCATAGAGGTGGAGGAGCGCGTCCAGGAGCATGCAGCAATACTTCCCCATCTTGGTATTGCCATGGACCGCGTTGTCCAGAAATTGGACCGCTGGGAGAGACAGGGAGTTCTTCCAGCGCCTCCACCAGCACAACCGGGGTCTCCCCTGAGCGCCCCTTTTCAACCTGGGTCCAGTGCTATTCGTCTCTCCCTGCCCCAGGAGTATGACGAAGAGGCTGCGGACTGCCGGGGGTTCCTACTTCAACTGGAGCTATACCTGGTCACCGTCCACCCGGCTCCATCTGGCCATGAGAGGGTGTCTGCCCTCGTCTCATGCCTCACCGGGAAAGCCCTGGAGTGGGCCAACGCCGTGTGGAGAGAGGGAGATGCGGCGTTGGACCAGTTTGAGGAGTTCACCCGTATTATTCCAGTACTCGACCACCCGCCAGTATTCGACCACCCGCCCGAGGGTAGAGCGGCGGGTGAACGCCTCTACCATCTGAGGCAGGAGACGAGGAGTGCCCAGGAGTTCGCACTGGAGTTTAGGACACTGGCTGCCGGCGCGGGATGGAGCAACAGGGCCCTGATCGACCATTACCGCTGCAGTCTGCGCGAGGACGTCCATCGGGAGCTGGCCTGCAGAGACACCACCCTCACGTTTGACCGCCTGGTGGACCTGTCCATCCGGCTGGACAACCTGCTGGCTACTCGCGGACGTTCAGATAAGGGTTCGGTGTTTCCATCCTCTCACACCCCCTCTCCGACACCCATGGAGCTGGGAGGGGCGGTGCGCAGAGAGACCGGAGGGGGTTCCCGCTCATGCACCATCTGTGGCCGCAGAGGTCACACTGCCGGTCGGTGCCGGGTTGGTTCCTTTAGGAATCGAGGCAGCAGGCAGGGCGCTCTGGCGTCACCCCAGGTGAGCCGGCACCATTCTGACCCAGAGCCCTCTGTTGCACAACTGTTTGTGTTTTTCACTTTTCCTGAGTTTTCCCTGCATTCCCAGCATAAGGCGCACGTCGATTCAGGCTCGGCTGGGAATTTCATTAATAGAGCATTAGCCCATAGTTTAGGGATCCCCATTGTTTCCGTGTATGTGCCTTTCCCCGTTCACGCCTTAGATAGTCGACCACCAGGGTCAGGGTTGATTAGGGAGGTCACCGCTCTTTTGGGCATGGTGACGCAGGGAGTCACACGGAGAGAATTATTATTTTCCTTATTGACTCTCCTGCGTTTCCCGTGGTGCTGGGCCTACACTGGTTAGTTTGTCATAACCCCACTCGCGAGAGTGCTCAGGTAGGTGTTTAGGCGTTTCCGTTGGTGCTACTAAGGTAGAGAGTCATGACCAGGTCTCCACCGTGCGCATTCCCCCTGAATATGCCGATTTGTCTCTCGCCTTCTCCAAAAATAAGGCGACCCAATTACCACTTCACCGACGGGGCGATTGTGCGATAAATCTCCTGGTAGATGCTGCACTTCCCAGGAGTCATGTGTATCCCCTCTCACAGGCTGAGACGGAAGCTATGGAAACATATGTCTCCGAATCCCTGCGTCAGGGGTACATTCGGTCTTCCACTTCACCAGCCTCCTCGAGTTTCTTTTTTTGTGAAGAAGGAGGGAGGTTTGCGCCCATGTATAGACTATCGGGGTCTGAATCAGATCACTGTGAGGTATAGTTACCCGCTACCGCTCATATGCACAGCGATAGAGTCAATGCACGGGGCGCGCTTCTTCACTAAACTAGATCTCAGGAGCGCTTACAACCTGGTGCGTATCCAAGAGCGAGACGAGTGGAAGACGGCTTTTACTACCACCGCAGGGCACTATGAGTACCTTGTCATGCCGTACGGGTTGATGAATGCGCCATCAGTCTTCCAAGCCTTTGCATATGAGATTTTCAGGGACCTGCACGGGCAGGGTGTAGTGGTGTATATTGATGACATTTTGATATACTCTGTTACACGCGCCGAGCATGTGTCCCTTGTGCGCAGGGTGCTTGGTCGCCTGTTGGAGCATGACCTGTACGTCTTGGCTGAGAAGTGCTTGTTCTTTCAACAGTCTGTTTCCTTCCTAGCATATCGCATTTCCACCTCAGGGGTGGAGATGGAGAGTGACCGCATTTCAGCCGTGCGTAATTGGCCGACTCCCACCACGGTAAAGGAGGTGAGGCGATTCTTAGGGTTTGCCAACTACTACCGGAGGTTTGGTCAGGTAGCGGCTCCCATTACCTCACTGCTGAAGGGGGGCCCGGTGCTCTTGCAGTGGTCAGCTGCGGCAGACAGGGCTCTGTTTACCTCGGCTCCCGTGTGGACCCATCCGGATCCCTCTTTGGCGTTCATAGTGGAGGTGGACGCGTCTGAGGCTGGGATAGGAGCTGTGCTCTCTCAGCGCTCAGGTACGCCACCGAAGCTCCGTCCCTGTGCCTTCTTCTCGAAGAAGCTCAGCCCGGCGGAGCAAAACTATGATGTGGGGGATCGGGAGCTGTTGGCTGTCGTCAAGGCCTTGAAGGCGTAGAGGCATTGGCTTGAGGGGGCTCGACACTCTTTTCTCATCTGGAGTGACCACCGCAATCTGGAGAACATCCGGGCGTCGAGGGGACTGAACCCTCGCCAGGCAAGATGGGCCATGTTTTTCACCCGTTTGGTGTTTACCCTTTCTTATATACCAGGCTCCCAGAACATTAAGGCAGAAGCATTGTCCCGGCTGTATGACACAGAGGAGCGGCCCATGGATCCCACTCCCATACTCCCCGCCTCTTGCCTGGTGAACGCTGGTAGTGTGGGAGCTGTACGCGGACATCAAGCAGGCGTCACGTGCAGAGCCCGCTCCCCTCCAGTGTCCAGCTGGGCGTATGTACGTTCCGTCTGCTGCCCGCGACCGGCTGATCTATTGGGCCCACACGTCACCCTCCTCTGGTCATCCTGGGATCGGTCGGGCGGTGCGCTGTCTTAGTGGGAAGTACTGGTGGCCCACTTTGGCTAAGGATGTGAGGGTTTATGTTTCCACACTGGGTGTGCGCCCAGTGTAAGGCTCCTAGGCACCTGCCCAGAGGTAAGTTACAACCATTACCCGTTCCACAACGGCCGTGGTCGGATCTTTCGGGAGATATCCTGACCGATCCTCCTCCTTACAGGGTAACACCACGATCCTGGTCGTTGTGGATCGTTTTTCTAGGTCCTGTCGTCTCCTCCCTTTACCCTGTCTCCCTACGGCCCTACAAACTGCGGAGGCCCTGTTTACACACATCTTCCGGCACTACGGAGTGCCTGAGGAAAATTGTCTGATCGGGGTCCCCAGTTCACGTCGAGGGTCTGGAGGGCGTTCATGGAATGTCTGGGGGTCTCGGTTAGCCTTACCTCAGGTTTTCACCCCGAGAGTAACGGGCAGGTAGAGAGAGTTAACTAGGATGTGGGTCGGTTTCTGCTGTCTTATTGCCAGGACCGGTCGGGGGAGTGGGCAGCGTTCGTGCCCTGGGCAGAGATGGCCCAGAACTCGCTCCGCCACTCCTCCACTGGCCTCTCTGTGTATTGGGGTATCAGCCTGTTCTGGCTCCTTGGCATCAGAGTCAGACCGAGCCACCGAAGTGGGGGGAGCCTCAAGCGGAGCGGGGTCTGCGTCCCGCACCGGTTTAGGGGGGGGGGGGGTACTGTCACGCCCTGACCTTAGAGATCCTTATTATTCTCTATGTTTGGTTAGGTCAGGGTGTGACTCGGGTGGGAAAGTCTGTTTCCTATTTCTTTGTTTTTGGCCGAGTGTGGTTCCCAATCATTATCTCTGATTGGGGATCATATATAAGTTGTCTTTTTCCTTTTGGGTTTTGTGGGATCTTGTTTTCTGTTTAGTGTCTGACCCTGACAAAACTGTGCGCTTTCGTTTTCGTTTTCGTTATTTTTGTTTGAGTGTTGTTTGAATAAAGAATCATGAACACTATCCACGCTGCGCTTTGGTCTACTCATTCTTCCAACAACGAGAGCCGTTACACGTAAATTGTATGTTATTCTTTCAGGTGGAATATAGGAAGATAGTTATTTTAGCCACATCTGCTTGCTTGGTGGAATGTCACTCTTCCATATAGTAGCTGTGCATTTATTGGCTGCAATGACTGACAATTTAATGAATCTGGTTTTGCTTCAAATATTAACTGGTAAAACAGAATCATCTCCAAGAAGAATAAGGGAAGGATCTAGTGGTACCGTCATATTAGTGACCTGTGATAAGATCTGAATAATGTCTTTCCAATAATTGCTTACTTCAAGGCAGGACAAAAACATATGCATAAGTGTGCCCAATCCCATTTTACACCTTGGGCAAAATGTTGAATATTTAGAATTGATCTTGTACAGTCTCTCTGGTGTAAAGTAGACCCTATGTAAAATATTGAATTGCATCAACTTGTGCCTTGTATTAAATGAAAGATTCTGAGCATCTAAAAAGAGCTTTCTACATTTCTCATCCTCAAAAATGAGACCAAGGTCATCATGCCACTTCATGCAAGCTTTCAGAGGTTCATCATTCTCCAACAGAGCTTGAAGCCTAGAGTACATGTAGTAAATGAAACCTTTTACCCCCTTCCTCTCCAGCCACAGTTTATCAGTTTTAGGTTTACTCATGGGCTGAATCCTACCTCCCTTCTGAGTGGCAATATAATGCCTAACCTGTAGGTACTTGAAGAAAAGAGTTTGAGGTAACTGAAAATGAGATGCCAGTTGTTGAAAGGATAGTAGTTCACCTTCTCTATAGAGATTACCAAATGTTTTAATTCCTTTGTTGAACCAAGAAAATGTAATACCATCTCTCAGGGCTTTGGGTAAGATGAGGTTATTATAGAAAGGTGTTTGTTCATATATAGATCTAAGCCCTTCTGTTTGTTTACAGACTTCAATCCATATATATAAAGTGTATGTATATACTGTACTCTATACCACCTACTGCATCTTGCCGATGCTGTTCAGCCATCGCTCATCACATATTCTTAAGTATTCCTTTACACTTGTGTGTATAAGGTAGTTGTTGTGAAATTGTTAGATTACTTGTTAGATATTACTGCACGGTCGGAACTAGAAGCTCACAAGCATTTCGCTACACTCGCATAAACATCTGCTAACCATCTGTATGTGACCAATACAATTTCATTTGATTTGCAATGTACGGTCTCAAGTAGTTGGTACAAGTGAACGTTTTTCAAGGAGTCAGCAACTTTACGTGATTTCCTCATAATAAATAGATTAATAGATTATATAATAATAGTAATAATAATAGATTTCTTTTCTAACTCATGAGTGTAATTTCTGTGCTTCTATGATGTCTGGAAAGCATGGTCCACAAAGGTATGTATTTGTGAGGAGTCCTAAATTGGTTACAAATACAAGACTGTGTGTGTGCGTGTGTGCGTGCGTGCGTGCGTGCATGCATGCGTGATTAGGTTTGAAGATTCTCTAACCTGCTCTGTGTTGTTGTCCTCTGGAAACACCTCTGGTTGTCATCGCTCCCTGTGATAGAAGGTTAGCCTTAGTGCAGCAGCTGTGGCAGACAGATTCTGCTAGTGAGCGTAAACGGAGAGCGCACAGCTGATTAACACCTTCATTGCCGGCCAGGGAAATTGAAATGTATGCAAATGTTTCCCAGGTATGCAAATACTTGCACCATGACGTGAAACCGTGAAAGAAAGAAGGCCATGTTTCAGTTATGGTGACACACGATCACATGTAGCCTAACTATCCTAACCTTCCTGAGAGTATGATGGAACAGCATGGAACAGTGTTCAGCGATAGCTAATGCCATGGTGGCCTCAGCCTTTTTTGCAGAGTACATTTTTTTTACCATAAATGGCAGCTTGTTTTGGGTGGAACTGTTATAAGGCTTTGCCTTTTGAGTATGTTTTTGAGTTGTCATGTGTTTTTTTACATCACTAAGTTTGGGCAGTTTGCCCGTGTATCATCTCCAATTAATGGCTTCAACCAGCCTTTGAATTCAGGGTTTGATTCCCACTCCTTTCTGTATTTTTGAGTGTACAGTTTAGACTGAGACATGATGAGCTAGCCAGCTAGATGTTTAGCTTATGTCACAGAGAGGCACACACACAGTGGACAAAGGTGAGTAAGTGACTGAGGCTGTGTGAGTCAAATGCAGTGATTTATTTTTGTGCAGCGATTTATTTTAGACAAAACATTTTATATTTACATCAGCCAACGGCGGCTTCCCGCATGCGCGATTCATTTGCAGTCTGTAAGTGGAGAGGTGAACATCTCCTGCTCTGACTGCAGCTGGGAGGGACTGCTGCCCGAGGACTGGGCTGCCTGTGAGTGCTTTGGGATGGGGACCACGGCAGCACCCGCTGCTCGTTGAGAAGAGTAAGAACGATACGTCCTTTCACGTCAGTCTCCAATAACACCAGAAAAAGTCGCTAGATTTGTCGCTAGTCACTTTTTTTAAAATTTCTCGCACTGTGCGCATGAGCCACATTTTGTAGTTCCCATTTGGTATAGGTAGGTATCAAGAGTATCTGAGTGAGCGCAGGGGGCATGTCAGATCTCACCAAGCTATCTCCAATATTGCGACCACGCTTATAGACCAGCAGTGGGGGTTCCTTGAAGAGTGGGCATTTTTTTTTGTTATTGTCTGATTGCAGAATATGCCAGTCCTTTTTCAGGATTGCTTTCATTTTCTCTGAACCCTTGGTGTACTTAGTGGAAAAGATGTTTGCTCTGTTTTTCTTCTTTGGTTGAGTTTTAAGTAATTCCTCTCTTGGTTTTTGAGATATTTTCATTATTGCAGCATCAAAGTTTTGTCCTTGTAGCCTCTCATTTTGAATTTATCTGTCCTTTTTTTAGCATTGCTGTCAAAATCTGTCTGGTGGCCACAGATTAGTTTAACCCTGCATAACTGACTGTATGGTAGACCATTTTTGAGGGGAAGGGGATGCATACTATTCACACATAGCAAGGTATTGCGGTCTGTGGGCTTTGTGTATAAGTCTGTGTGTACTGCATCATTCTCTTTGATGATCCATAAGTCCAGGTAGTTTATTTTTCTCTCATCAGTCTGCATGGTGAATTTGAGGTATTCAGAGCTCTCGTTTAGTAGAGTTTGGAATTCATTTAGTTCCTGCTGACTTCCTTCCCAGAGCACAAAGACATCATCTATGTATCTCTTCCATAGGAGAATTTTAGAAACTTACCCTGAAGAAGGCACAGTGATGCCGAAACGTTGGCAAGTACCCAATAAATTACTGGGAGTTTATATATGGAGTGTGCGACTTTCTTTATTTTCATATAAAGTATTTAAGTAAAAATACTTTAAAGTACTGTATCTGTACTTTACTATTTATGTTTTTGAAATATTTTACTTAACAACATTCCTAAAGAATATGTTGTACTTTTTACTCCCACACGTATCAAGAGAACACCCCTGGTCATCCCTACTGACTCTGATCTGGTGGACTCACTAATCACTAAACACAAATGCTTTGTTTTTAAATGATGCCTGAGTGTGACCCTGGCTATCTGGTTTGCTTAATTTAAGGAATTTTAAATTCATACTTTTACTTTTGATACTTAAGTATATTTTACCAACTACATTTACTTTTGATACTTAAGTATATTTAAAACCAAATACTTTTAGACTTTTACTCAAGTAGTATTTTATTGGCTGACTTTCACTTTTACTTGAGTCATTTTCTACTAAGGTAACTTTTTACTTTTACTCAAGTATGACAATTTTGTACTTTTTCCACCACTGACCATTCTTGCATAATCGATGCTTGGAGTTTGTCAGAATTTGTGGGGTTTTGTTTGTCCACCTACCTCTTGAGGATTAAGGTCTGGGGAGTTTCCTGGCCATGGACCCAAAATATCGATGTTTTGTTCCCCGAGCCACTTAGTTATCACTTTTCCTTATGGCAAGGTGCTCCATCATGCTTGAAAAGCATTGTTCATCACTAAACTGTTCCTGGATGGTTGGGAGAAGTTGCTCTCGGAGGATGTGTTGGTACCATTCTTTTTTCATGGCTGTTCTTAGGCAAAATTGTGAGTGAGCCCACTCCCTTGGCTGAGAAGCATCCCCACACACGAATTGTCTCAGGATGCTTTACTGTTGGCATGACACAGGACTGATGGTAGCGCTCACCTTGTCTTCTCCGGACAAGCTTTTTTCCGGATGCCCCAAACAATCGGACAGGGGATTCATCAGAGAAAATGACTTTACCCCAGTCCTCAGCAGTCCAATCCCTGTACCTTTTGCAGAATATCAGTCTGTCCCTGATGTTTTTCCTGGGGAGAAGTGGCTTCTTTGCTGCCCTTCCTGACACCAGGCCATCCTCCAAAAGTCTTCGCCTAACTGTGCGTGCAGATGCACTCACACCTGCCTGCTGCCATTCCTGAGCAAGCTCTGTACTGGTGGTGCGCCGATCCCGCAGCTGAATCATCCTTAGGACACAGCCCTTGCGCTTGCTGGACTTTCTTGGTCGCCCTGAAGCCTTCTTCACAACAATTGAACCGCTCTCTCCTTGAAGTTCTTGATGATCCGATAAATGGTTGATTTGGGCGCAATCTTACTGGCAGCAATATCCTTGCCTGTGAAGCCCTTTTTCTGCAAAGCAATGATGACGGCATGTGTTTCCTTGCAGGTTACCATGGTTGACAGAAGAAGGACAATGATTCCAAGCACCACCCTCCTATTGAAGCTTCCTGTCTGTTATTCAAACTCAATCAGCATGACAGAGTGATCTCCAGCCTTGTCCTCGTCAACACTCACACTTGTGTTAACGAGAGAATCACTGACATGATATCAGCTGGTCCTTTTGTGGCAGGGCTGAAATGCAGTGGAAATGTTTTTGGGGTATTCAGTTAATTTGCATAGCAAAGGGGGACTTTGCAATTCATCTGATCACTCTTCATAACATTCTGGAGTATATGCAAACATCAACAAAATCCATTTAGGCATCAGGCATGTCACTTCCCCCATTGGCTGACGGTGCTAATACCGAATGGCACCAAAATATTATGGGTTTAGCGTTGACTCAAAACGAATGCACACACAACCACTACTATTATAGTATAGAAGTCAAAATACCTGTAGCTATGTTCCTACTTGGACATAATCAAAAACAATGACACCACAGTGTTTCTCGTGCTAATGTAACAAATGTATATGTACTCTCCATGCGTTGTGTTTTCTCATAATAAATCACTTCGGCCAGTGGTCCCAGTTGAGCATCATTTATTTCTGTTGTTAAATGGGAAACAGCACGATAGTTGTGCAGGGCTTAACAGTGTTGATGGCTGTTGATGGCAAAATCCCTTGCATCCCATTTTCATACTGGGCAAACAAAATACAAAAATACAATACAAAATATAACGTGTAAATACCTGTTGTTAAATGGGAAACAGCACGTTAGTTGTGCAGGGCTTAACGGAATTGATGGCTGTCGATGGCAAAATCTGTAGCATGAAGACAACTGTGTTAGCAGTGACTTATGTGTGACCATGACATCGGTGTATGCTAGCTAACACACTTATTTACAGCAAACATATGCCAAAGCACATCCCAGAAAGCCCCTCAATCCCTAACAGGTACCATATACCCACACATGTATAGATCAGTAACGTACAGCAAACTTGTACACATTGTAAAATAGAAAACAGTATTCAGAACGTGACCTACCCCTTGCATCACATTTTCATACTGGGAAGACCTGACGTTCGCGATCTCCCCCTATCTGCAAGCGGGGCCAATCACAACACACCTTATTGTCATCAGAGTTGAACTAACCAATAAGAATGCTTGAACATTAAATACACATTTCTTTAGAGGCAAGTGGAAACATAACCAACCCTGTTACACTAAGAGGATGCTATAATAAATAGATAATTGCGATTTTCAGATTTATTTGAGTACTGGGAATTTATTTGCCGTGCATATATGCTGATAAGTTGAATATGAAACTAAAATCGTGATTTCTTTTCAAAGGCGTCTGTGTGGCGTTAGCTGCAAACGTTCCACACAGATGTTCAATGAGCGATCGAGTTCTACTACACTCACTAGGCCTACTCTCATTTTAATAAATTCAAAACCACTACTGTAATGAAAATAAAAGCCAATAAACTGAATAATTACTGTCAAACTATTATTTTTATTCAATTGTTGAATTAGGCCTATTGTATTTAATTTCACATTTCATGCCTATTCAAGTGGTTTTCAAAAACTTTTATGATGTAGACGGACGGCTGCTATGTCATAATGTACATGATGTCATAATGAAGCATTCTTTTGTTAAAATAAAACATTCCATAGACAGGTCATTGACGCTCTTCCTGAACTGAGGTAGGACCTATAATTTAATGAAATAATCTGAAATACATTACTTTTATTTTATGAGAACTTTATTTGATCAATAACTGTATGAAAAACTATTATGTTTTGTGATTAGTATTTTTTTAAACTAGGTATTGTGGTCTTGTGTTTCTGTTAGTCAAATCCTACATGTGCAAATGATCTGGAAGTCCAAATTGAAGGTAGGCTGTGTATCTTTCATTTTTATGAATTTATGAACATCTTCGCAGGAATTGGAATGTCCATTGAATGTGGAAAACTTTGATCAAATTCTATTGTAATATATGTCATTTATTCTATATTCTTATTCTCGAACATGCTTTTTGTTGTTGTTTGCTCCTCCACTGTGACTCTCACAGCCATGAAAGACAGAGGGAAGTCCAGCTCACCGTTGGCTACGACACAAGAGACCAGTCAGAAAAGTTCTGAGAACAGCCTGACAGACATCCTCAGTGTCCGGAGTGCCAGTGATATTGTCCTACAGCCAATGCCACCAGGGAGAAAGAATAGCCGATCCCACTTACACAACATGGATGGGACTAAAGAGAGGGCTGACATGGGAAGGCTTCCAATGGCCACTCCACCCATCAGGCTCCCAATGCTCACTGTGACCTCTCTCAATGTCCAAAGGATCAAAAACACCCCCAAGGTGCCTCGCATGCCTCGTCTGCAGCTGGAGGGACAGATGGGTAGCAAGCGTCTGGGTCTGGTCAAAACCAAAACCGGAGGGAGCTCATTTACCTCCAGCCACAAGCAGGAGCCAGAGGTTAAATCCAGCAGACCACAGACACCAGGAAGCATCCCTAGGAGGCCGAGTGTATGCTGCACTGCAGCCAAGGCAGTAGCTCCTCTTTCTGGGACTCCATGCAGCCAGTCTGAGGTCAAGATCCAGGCCAATCCTCTCCAGAGGTTTAACATCCAGGACCAAAGGCCCCGAGCTAGGATAACAAGATATACTGACGGCAGTACTCTGAGATTGCCTAACCAGACCTTAGAGCTTATAAACTCCATGGGTAGGAGGGAGAGCACCAATTCTTTCCCTGTGCTGCCAACCATTGCAGTCTCAGCCTCACCTACCCAGATGGCCATCCCATTGCCTAACCCAATGGTCAGCCGAGTGCCTGCCCCACCTGCCTCCCCAGTGCCAGATCACGGCGTGTGTCGATGAGGATCCAGCTCTTACAGATCCGGTCTGCTATGCTGGACCAGCAGCTACCAGGACAACTGGGTAACAAACAAATCATATTACACTCTGAGCCCCTGTTTTCAGTAGCACTGAGAGGATGTTCCTCTGTGGTCCACCTTTAGTCTGCCACCCAGCTAACGTAGGCGGAGATGATGGCTGTCACCCCCTGCCCAGACCTACGCCCAGCCACACAGGTCGCACCGACCACACCGCTTTACTGACCAGTAGGAGAGCCATGCAGGCGGGTGAGAAGTGCCCCTTTGAAATCCTCTTGACCCCCTTGGTTCCACTGGCAGAACAGCCTCCTATCAAGCGGTGGCACATGCCCGCCTCCTGTGCCAAGGCCGAGCAGGAATGGGAGAATAGCCAACGAGGGTGCAGGAAGAGAGTGTAGCCCATCCACAGAGACATTAACTTTAAGTCTGTGCCTTTCTTCCATGTGTGTGTCTCTCCATCCCTGCCCTCGATCTTGGAGGTGGAGGAAGAGTCTCTTTCTGAAGAGATGGAGCAAAGCCAGTTGTAATGGGTCGCACACACACACACACATCACGGCCTACCCCGGCCAAACCCTAACCCGGACGACCCTGGGCCAATTGTGCGCCGCCCTATGGGACCAGTGCCTTAGACCGCTGCGCCAATCGGGAGCCCTATTGAGACCTCATGGCCTACCATGGACCAGAGAGGATCAGCCAGCATCATCCCAGCGTCTGCTCTGCCTGCCATCCTAGTACCTCCACTGCCCTTTCAACCCCAAACCACAAAGGGCAGTTGACAGAAATGATTCAGCGCCCACCGATCCAGGCTGTTGTGCATAAGCAGCAGCTACTTTCAGTACTGTTGGAACAGACTTTTCCTATGAGATCCAACAGGAGCCACAAGCTGTCAAAGTACTTTCATCCCTGGGGTGTGTAGCTTCTCGAAGAGTGTTCTCTTCCTGAAGATGGACTGCTTCAACCCCTTGGGAGTATCCAGAGTATCTAGTACGCTGGAGTGATGATGGAATATGTCCCTCAGTATCAACTAGAGATTAATATTAATACACTTGTTATTCTAGTTAGGCAAATGTTAATTTATCATCAGCATGTTCCAAAAAATTCTGTTTCTATAAAGTTTTCTTGCAGTTGAAATTGATGTGTGGTGTGTGTTGTTGGTTTCTTGTGAGCTATGAAGTATACCCTTTTAGTAGAATGTTTATTTCTTCATTGGATTTGTTGATCAAGGAGAAGAGGTAGGTGCTGACCGGACTAATATAAGTGAAGGTCCGATTCAAATGTGTATTCTTCTGAAGGAGGCACATCTGACTCACACCTTGGTGCCATAATTCTTCACATTTTCAATGTGTAGCAACACTTACAAATTCTCAGGTGGAACTATTTGTACGACAGCATTGGAAATGAGGATCTATCCAAACATAGCGTTTATGAAATGCGAGAACACTGAACAACCGTTTCTGACCAATACGCTTGTTTGTCGTAATATTTGGCCAAAGTTTTCTTCGCTTGAGTCAAGAGGCCCTGTCTCAACTTGCACATGTAAGGGAAGCAGACAGCTGCAGATTTAATATAACCGCTGGGTTACGCGGTAACCAGGTCTCTCTTGCCAAAAGAACCCACTTTTGCAAGAAAGACCTGGATAGTGCCACATAACACAACGCTTATATAATTATTCCTTTTATACAAATAAAAATGACCAATTATGTGGAATAGATGTAGTGTTGCCTTACATTTGTGAATGACATTTGCTTAACCTTCAAACTGTGCTTCGTTTAAAATACTGTTGGTTGGACTGCGAGGCAGTGACTATCTTTTGTCTTTTGATCTGAAGCCTGACACTGTTCGGCACGTCGTGTCTCATCCTCCGTCTTTTGAATAAAGCTTCCTCGGCATGATTTTATTATAACATTATCCAAATGTTGATCCCCATGTAACGACACGTGATATTCCACAGGGGGGCACTAAAGGTCTGTAACGAAAGGAGGTTGATCACTTTGGACCTTGAACACCATCTGAACTTACACACAGCCTCAACTATTTAAATGACAGAAAATGTCATGTCTGCTCTCACACAGTACATTAATATTAATACATTTTTGTAGAGATTTATATGGGGGCCAGTGCAAAGACTCACATTGCACTGTAAGATCAGTCATGCATCGTAGCCAGTTTCTCTCTAGAAACATGCATGAGAAAGCTATGACTAAGCAGAGAAGTATGTCTGTATCAATTGTTCTAGAACTGGTTCAAGAAAGAAGAGCGAGAGATAGAGAGCAAAGCATAGAAGAATGTTGGGTTACATTTGAACACTTTCCACCATACTCTCAGGAAGGTTAGGTTAGTTAGGATACATGTGATCGTGCGTCACCATAACTGAAACATGGCCTTCTTTCTTTCACGGTTTCACATCATGGTACAAGTATTTGCATAACTGGGAAACCTTTGCATACATTTCAATTTCCCTGGCCGGCAGTGAAGGGGTTAATCAGCTGTGTGGTCTCAGTTTACGCTCACTAGCAGAATCTGTCTGCCACAGCTGCTGCGCTAAGGCTAATCTTCTATCACAGAGAGCGATGACAACCAGAAGTGTTTCCAGAGGACAACAACACAGAGCAGTTTAGAGAAGTTTCAAAACCTAACCACGCACGCACGCACGCACACACACACACACACACACACACACACAGATCTAGGAGCAGTTGACCGCCACAGAATGTGAACATTAGCCACTGATATCTGACATCAGTATAGTTTATAAAAGTGTATCTGTCTGTCTGTGTCTTTCAGTTTCTGTTTAGACTACATCAAAGATAGAGAAGCTGTGCAGTCACACCATGTTCAATCATGTTACCTAATTAGCTAGCTGACAATCTGGTTGACCTGTAGCATATAAACATTTGTTGGCACAGAAAGAAAGGGGATATAAAAAATGATTGCTCAAATTCCCCCCCGCCACTATCTGACTGGGTTAATTACTTAATATTAAGTTAATATGGACCCATTGTCTTAGACTTGAAATCTTGGACCGGGATTCAAACACAGGGACTCTTATTTCAGCCATAGGGACTTGTGACTCGACTCGACTCAAACATGGGTGACTTTGACTCAACTCGGAGTTAGCCATAGGGTCTTGTGAATTGACTCGGACTTATGCTTTAGTGACTCAACTACAACACTGCTGCCATTACATGGCTACATTACATGGCTAGGATACTGGGGATGGTTGAATCATATTTAATTGCCTAAATTGCACATGACTAATTTCATTTTATTGTATCCTTAGATGTGAGACACCGAGGCTGCCAGTACCTCTGGGTCAATAGTCCATGTGTTGGATGATGCACCGCCGTTGATCAGAACAGACAGCGTATACGTAAGTTAGTGTCATTCAACACCAGCACATACTGTAAGTTCGTGTGAATCAGCTTTGTAAATAAAAGACAGGCAAGTCTGCACTTTCATCCCATATTCATTGTATTATAACAAAATGTAAAGTAGAGGAGCACAGAGCCATAACTAATCAAAATGTGCCAGTGTCCAAATACTTTGTTTTATCTATCTCGTTATCCAAGATACTTTTTTTCTGCAATACAGTTGACCAAAGCTATGCTTGGATACAGGACTGATGACTCAATAACCAGTATTGACAACAGTGAAGATGGTTATGTCCCAGGGCCATCAGGATCATCAGAGGAAGGCAATTTCTATGAAGAAAATCTGACCGGTGTGCCTATACCTTACATACACATGGACCTATTCTTAATTACAATGTCCTTATCGACATGTTTTCCACTGATGTTTTCCAGGAGAGATGTCAGCGGTTCGGGCCAAACAGCCAATGACCAAGGGAAAGCTGGGACAAAAGAGAGGCTCACACGGTAAGCATGTTTCCTCTTGCCTTCAGTCAGTGCATTTTCACTCTGTAGTCAAATAAAATAAAATGTTATTGGTCACATACACATGGTTAGCAGATGTTTATGCGAGTGTAGCGAAATGCTTGTGCTTCTAGTTCCGACCGTGCAGTAATATCTAACAAGTAATCTAACAATTTCACAGCAACTACCTTATCTGTTCAAACGATCGCTGCCCACACCTGCCCGCCCGCCCAGCATCACTTCTCTGGACAGTTCTGACTTAGAATATGTGGACAACTACAAATACCTAGGTGTCTGGTTAGACTGTAAACTCTCCTTGCAGACTCACATTAAGCATCTCCAATCCAAAATTAAATCTAGAATCAGCTTCCTATTTCTCAGCAAAGCATCCTTCACTCATGCTGCCAAACGTACCCTCGTAAAACTGACTATCCTACCGATCCTTGACTTCGGCGATGTCATTTACAAAATAGCCTCCAACACTCTACTCAGAAAATTGGATGCCGTCTATCACAGTGCCATCCGTTTTGTCACCAAAGCCCCATATACTACCCACCATTGCGACCTGTACACTCTCGTTGGCTGGCCCTCGCTTCATATTCGTCGCCAAACCCACTGGCTTCATCTATAAGTCTTTGCTAAGTAATGCCCCGCCTTATCTCAGCTCACTGGTCACCATAGCAGCACCCACCCGTAGCACGCGCTCCAACAGGTATATTCCAATTCCTCCTTTCGGCCGCCTTTCCTTCCAGTTTTCTGCTGCCAATGACTGGATCCAGCTGCAAAACTCACTGAAGCTGGAGATTCATATCTCCCTCACTAGCTTTAAGCACCAGCTGTCAGAGCAGCTCATAGATCACTGCACCTGTACATAGCCCACCTGTAATTAGCCCATCCAACTACCTCATCCCCATACTGTTATCTATTTTATTTATTTTGTTCCTTTGCACCCCAGTATCTCTACTTGTACACTCATCTTCTGCACATCTATCACCCCAGTGTTTAATTGCTATATTGTAATTATTTTGCCACTATGGCCTATTTATTGCCTTACCTCCGTTATCTTACCTTATTTGCACACACTGTATATAGACGTTTTCTAATTGTATTATTGACTGTATGTTTGTTTATTCCATGTTTAACTCTGTGTTGTTGTTTGTGTTGCACTGCTTTGCTTTATCTTGGCCAGGTCACAGTTGTAAATGAGAACTTGTTCTCAACTAGCCTACCTGGTTAAATAAAGGTTAAATAAAAAAATACACAAAAGTGTAAAGGAATGAATAAGAATATGTACATGTAATTATATGGATGAGCGAGATGCAGTAGATGGTATAGAGTACAGTATATACATATGAGATGAGTAATGTAGGATATGTAAACATTATATAAAGTGACATTGTTTAAAGTGACTAGTGATACATTTATGTCATGCATTTTTTTATTATTAAAGTGGATAGAGAGTTGAGTCAGTATGTTGGCAGCAGCCACTCATTGTTAGTGATGGGTGTTTAACAGTCTGATGGCCTTGAGATAGAAGCTGTTTTTCAGTCTCTCGTTCCCAGCTTTGATGCACTTGTATTGACCTCACCTTCTGGATGATAGCGGGGTGTACAGGCAGTGGCTCGGGTGGTTGTTGTCCTTGATGATCTCTTTGGCCTTCCTGTGACATTAGGTAGTGTAGTTGTCCTGGAGGGCAGGTAGTTTGCCCCCGGTGATGCGTTGTGCAGGCTACCCTCTGGAGAGCCTTAAGGCTGTGGCCGGACCAGTTTCTGTACCAGGCCATGATACAGCCCGACAGGACGCTCTCGATTGTGCATCTGTAAATGTTTGTGAGTGTTTTTGGTGACAAGCAAAATTTCTTTAGCCTCCTGAGATTTTCTAACTCATGCGTGTAATTTCTGTGCTTCTATGTCTGGAAAGCATGGTCCTCAAAATGTATGTATTTGTGAGGAGTCCTAAATTGGTTACAAATACAAGACTGTGTGCGTGTGTGTGGTTAGGTTTGAAGCTTCTCTAACCTGCTCTGTGTTGTTGGCCTCTGGAAACACCTCTGGTTGTCATCGCTCTTTGTGATAGCTGCTGCGCTAAGGCTAATCCTCTGTGGCAGACAGATTCTGCTAGTGAGCGTACACTGAGAGCACACAGCTGATTAAAACCCCTTCACTGCCGGCCAGGGAAATTGAAATGTGTATGCACATGTTTCCCAGTTATGCAAATACTTGCACCATGACGTGAAACCGTGAAAGAAAGAAGGCCATGTTTCAATTATGGTGACGCACAATCACATGTATCCTAACTAACCTAACTTTCCTGAGAGTATGATGGAAAGTGTTCATATGTAAACCAACATCCTTCTATGCTTTGCTCTCTATCTCTCGCTCTTCTTTCTTGAACCAGTTCTAGAACAATTGATACAGACATACTTCTCTGCTTAGTCATAGCTTTCTCATGCATGTTTCTAGAGAAACTGTGTAAGATGCATGACTGATCTTACAGTGCAATGTGAGTCTTTGCACTGGCCCCCATATAAAACTCTACAAAAATTTGGTAACACCTCTTAAACTTGAGTGATATCTTTATACCTGTTGTTTTTCAACTCTTAATGATCAGTTATGAAAAGCCGACTATAAATTATTCATGATTATTATTTGACCATGCTTGTCACTTATGAACATTTTTGAACATCTTGGCATAGTTCTGTTATAATCTCCACCCGGCACAGCCAGAAGAGGACTGGCCACCCCTCATAGCCTGGTTCCTCTCTAGGTTTCTTCCTAGGTTTTGGCCTTTCTAGGGAGTTTTTCCTAGCCACCGTGCTTCTACACCTGCATTCTAGCTGTTTGGGGTTTTAGGCTGGGTTTCTGTACAGCACTTCGAGATATTATCTGATGTACGAAGGGCTATATAAAATAAAATTGATTGATTGATTTATAATGCTAGTAAGCTTTGGGCTTTGGTGGAGAGAATGCGTTTCAGAATGAACCTTAGACAACAATACATAAGTTGCCAAAAATTATTTATTTTGATGGACTGTGAAAAGCCCAAGGGATCATCATCTATTAATGTACTGTGTGAGAGCAAAATATGATGTTTTCTGTCATTTAAATAGTTGAGGCTGTGTGTAAGTTCAGATGGAGTTCAAGGTCCAAAGTGATCAACCTCCTTTCGTTACAGACCTTTAGTGCCCCCCTGTGGAATATCACGTGTCGTTACATGGGGATCAACATTTGGATAATGTTAGAATAATTAGATAATGTTATAATAAAATCATGCCGAGGAAGCTTTATTCAAAAGACGGAGGATGAGACACGACGTGCCGTACAGTGTCAGGCTTCAGATCAAAAGACAGTCACTGCCTCGCAGTCCAACAACAGTATTTTAAACGAAACACAGTTTGAAGGTTAAGCAAATGTCATTCACAAATGTAAGGCAACACTACATCTATTCCACATAATTGGTCATTTTTATTTGTATAAAAGGAATAATTATATACGCGTTGTGTTGTGGCACTATCCAGGTCTTTCTTGCAAAAGTGAGTTCTTTTGGCAAGAGAGACCTGGTTACGGCGTAACCCACCGGTTATATTAAATCTGCAGCTGTCTGCTTCCCTTACATGTGCAAGTTGAGACAGGGCCTCTTGACTCAAGCGAAGAAAACTTTGGCCAAATATTACGACAAACAAGCGTATTGGTCAGAAACGGTTGTTCAGCGTTCTCGCATTTCATAAACGTAATGTTTGGATAGATCCTCATTTCCAATGCTGCCGTACAAATAGTTCCACCTGAGAATTTGTAAGTGTTGCTACACATTGAAAATGTGAAGAATTATAGCACCACGGTGTGAGTCAGATGTGCCTCCTTCAGATGAATACAAATTTGAATCGGACCTTCACTTATATTAGTCCGGTCAGCACCTACCTCTTCTCCTTGATCAACAAATCCAATGAAGAAATAAACATTCTACTAAAAGGGTATACTTCATAGCTCACAAGAAACCAACAACACACACCACACATCATTTTCAACTGCAATAAAACTTTATAAAAACAGAATTTTTTGGAACATATTGATGATAAATTAACATTTGCCTAACAAGAATAACAAGTGGATTAATATTAATCTCTAGTTGATACTGAGGGACATATTCTATCATCACTCCAGCGTACTAGATACTCTGGATACTCCCAAGGGGTTGAAGCAGTCCATCTTCAGGAAGAGAACACTCTTCAAGAAGCTACACACCCCAGGGATGAAAGTACTTTGACAGCTTGTGGCTCCTGTTGGATCTCATAGGAAAAGTCTGTTCCAACAGTACTTCTAAAAGTAGCTGCTGCTTATGCACAACAGCCTGGATCGGTGGGCGCTGAATCATTTCTGTCACCTGCCCTTTGTGGTTTGGGGTTGAAAGGACAGTGGAGGTACTAGGATGGCAGGCAGAGCAGACGCTGGGATGATGCTGGCTGATCCTCTCTGGTCCATGGTAGGCCATGAGGTCTCAATAGGGCTCCCAATTGGCGCAGCGGTCTAAGGCACTGGTCCCATAGGGCGGCGCACAATTGGCCCAGGGTCGTCCGGATTAGGGTTTGGCCGGGGTAGGCCGTGATGTGTGTGTGTGCGACCCATTACAACTGGCTTTGCTCCATCTCTTCAGAAAGAGATTCTTCATCCACCTCCAAGATCGAGGGCAGTGATGGAGAGACACACACATGGAAGAAAGGTCCCGACTTAAAGTTAACATCCCAGTGAATGGGCTTCACTCTCTTCCTGCACCCTCGTTGGCTATTCTCCCATTCCTGCTCGGCCTTGGCACAGGAGGCGGGCATGTGCCACCGCTTGATAGGAGGCTGTTCTGCCAGTGGAACCAAGGAGGTCAAGAGGATTTCAAAGGGGCACTTCTCGCCCGCCTGCACGGCTCTCCTACTGGTCAGTAAAGCGGAATTGTTGGTGTAACCTGTGTGGCTGGGTGTAGGTCTTGGCAGGGGGTGACAGCCATCATCTTCGCCTACCTTAGCTGGGTGGCAGACTAGAGGTGGACCACAGAGGAACATCCTCTCAGTGCTACTGAACAACAGGGGCTCAGAGTGTAATATGATTTGTTTGTCACCCAGTTGTCCTGGTAGCTGCTGGTCCAGCATAGCAGACCGGATCTGTAAGAGCTGGATCCTCATCGACACACGCCGTGATCTGGCGTTGGCAGGCCGTGCTGGCACTGGGGAGGCAGGTGGGGCAGGCACTCGACTGGAAGGAACCGGAGAAGCAGATGGAGTAGGCACCAGAAGGTCAGGCACATGGCTGACCATTGGGGTAGGCAATGGGATGGCCATCTGTGCAGGTGAGGCTGAGATTGCAATGGTTGGCAGCACAGGGAAAGAATTGGTGCTCTCCCTCCTACCCATGGAGTTTATAAGCTCTAAGGTCCGGTTAGGGAACCTCAGAGTGCTGCCGTCAGTATGTCTTGTTATCCTAGCTCGGGGCCTTTGGTCCTGGATGTTAAACCTCTGGAGAGGATTGGCCTGGATCCTGCTGCAGTGCAGCATACACTCGGCCTCCTAGGGATGCTTCCTGGTGTCTGTGGTCTGCTGGATTTAACCTCTGGCTCCTGCTTGTGGCTGGAGGTAAATGAGCTCCCTCCGGTTTTGGTTAAGACCGGACCCAGACGCTTGCTACCCATCTGTCCCTCCAGCTGCAGACGAGGCATGTGAGGCACCTTGAGGGTGTTTTTGATCCTTTGGACATTGAGAGAGGTCACAGTGAGCATTGGGAGCTTGATGGGTGGAGTGGCCATTGGAAGCCTTCCCATGTCAGCCCTCTCTTTAGTCACATCCGTGTTGTGGAAGTGGGATCGGCTATTCTTTCTCCCTGGTGGCATTGGCTGTAGGACAATATCACTGGCACTCCGGACACTGAGGATGTCTGTCAGGCTGTTCTCAGAACTGTTCTGACTGGTCTCTTGTGTCCGAGTCCTGGACTTCCCTCTGTCTTTCATGGCTGTGAGAGTCACAGTGGAGGAGCAAACAGCAACAAAAAGCAGAATAAGAATGTAGAATAAATTACAATAGATTTTAATCAAAGTTGTTACTTTAAATTAGTGTTTTTCCACTTTCAAAGGATCTTCCAATTCCTGCCAAATGTTCATAAATTCATAAAAATGAAAGATTCACAGACTAAGGCCTACCTTCAATTTGGACTTCCAGATAACAATATATTATTGAAAACAAACACAAGACCACAAGATCTAGTTTCTGACGGTTATTGATTGATTAAAGTTGTCATAAGATAAAAGTAATGTATTTGAGATTATTTCCTTAAATTATAGGTCCTACCTCAGTTCAGGAAGAGCGTTAATGACCTGTCTATGGAATGTCGTATTTTAACAAAAGAATGCTTCATTATGACATCGTGTACATTATCAATCAATCAAGTTTATTTTATATAGCCCTTCGTACATCAGCTAATATCTCGAAGTGCTGTACAGAAACCCAGCCTAAAAACCTAACAGCTAGTAATGCAGGTGTAGAAGCACGGTGGCTAGGGAAAACTCCCTAGAAAGGCCAAAACCTAGGAAGAAACCTAGAGAGGAACCAGGCTATGAGGGGTGGCCAGACCTCTTCTGGCTGTGCCGGGTGGAGATTATAACAGAACTATGCCAAGAAGTTCAAAAATGTTCATAAGTGACAAGCATGGTCAAATAATAATCATGAATAATTTTCAGTTGGCTTTTCATAGCCGATCATTAAGAGTTGAAAAACAACAGGTCTGGGACAGGTGGCGGTTCCATAACCGCAGGCAGAACAGTTGAAATTGGAATAGCAGCAAGGCCAGGCGGACTGGGGACAGCAAGGAGTCACCACGCCCGGTAGTCCCGACGTATGGTCCTAGGGCTCAGTTCCTCCGAGAGAGAGAAAGAAAGAGAGAAGGAGAGAATTAGAGAGAGCCAAGATGTTCAAAATGTTCATAAATGACAAGCATGGTCAAATAATAATCAGGAATAAATGTCAGTTGGCTTTTCATAGCCGATCATTAAGAGTTGAAAACAGCAGGTCTGGGACAGGTAGGGGTTCCATAACTGCAGGCAGAACAGTTGAAACTGGAACAGCAGCAAGGCCAGGTGGACTGGGGACAGAAAGGAGTCATCATGCCCAGTAGTCCTGACGTATGGTCCTAGGGCTCAGGTCCTCCGAGAGAGAGAAAGAAAGAGAGAAGGAGAGAATTAGAGAGAGCATACTTAAATTCACACAGGACACTGGATAAGACAGGAGAAGTACTCCAGATATAACCAACTGGCCCTAGCCCCCCGACACAAACTACTGCAGCATAAATACTGGAGGCTGAGACAGGAGGGGTCAGGAGACACTGTGGCCCCATCCGATGATACCCCCGGACAGGGCCAAACAGGAAGGATATAACCCCACCCACTTTGACAAAGCACAGCCCCCGCACCACTAGAGGGATATCTTCAGCCACCAACTTACAATCCTGAGACAAGGCCGAGTATAGCCTACAAAGATCTCCACCACAGCACAAACCAAGGGGGGGCGCCAACCCAGACAGGAAGATCACGTCAGTAACTCAACCCACTCAAGTGACGCACCCCTCCTAGGGACGGCATGAAAGAGCACCAGTAAGCCAGTGACTCAGCCCCTGTAATAGGGTTAGAGGTAGAGAATCCCAGTGGAGGGGAACCGGCCAGGCAGAGACAGCAAGGGCGGTTCGTTGCTCCAGAGCCTTTCCGTTCACCTTCACACTCCTGGGCCAGACTACACTCAATCATATGACCTACTGAAGAGATAAGTCTTCAGTAAAGACTTAAAGGTTGAGACCGAGTCTGCGTCTCTCACATGGGTAGGCAGACCATTCCATAAAAATGGAGATCTATAGGAGAAAGCACTGCCTCCAGCTGTTTGCTTAGAAATTCTAGGGACAATTAGGAGGCCTGCGTCTTGTGACCGTAGCGTACGTGTAGGTATGTACGCCAGGACCAACTCGGAAAGATAGGTAGGGGCAAGCCCATGTAACGCTTTATAGGTTAACAGTAAAACCTTGAAATCAGCCCTTGCCTTAACAGGAAGCCAGTGTAGGGAAGCTAGCACTGGAGTAATATGATCAAATTTCTTGGTTCTAGTCAGGATTCTAGCAGCCATATTTAGCACTAACTGAAGTTTATTTAGTGCTTTATCCGGGTAGCCGGAAAGTAGAGCATTGCAGTAGTCTAGCCTAGAAGTAACAAATGCATGGATTAATTATTCTGTATCATTTTTGGACAGAATTTCTGATTTTTGCAATGTTACGTAGATGAAAAAAAGCTGTCCTTGAAACAGTCTTGATATGTTCGTCAAAAGAGAGATCAGGGTCAAGAGTAACGCCGAGGTCCTTCACAGTTTTATTTGAGACGACTTTACAACCATCAAGATTAATTGTCAGATTTAACAGAGGATCTCTTTGTTTCTTGGGACCTAGAACAAGCATCTCTGTTTTGTCCGAGTTTAAAAGTAGAAAGTTTTCAGCCATCCACTTCCTTGTGTCTGAAACACAGGCTTCTAGCGAGGGCAATTTTGGGGCTTCACCATGTTTCATTGAAATGTACAGCTGTGTGTCATCCGCATAGCAGTGAAAGTTAACATTATGTTTTCGAATAACATCCCCAAGAGGTAAAATATATAGTGAAAACAATAGTGGTCCTAAAACGGAACCTTGAGGAACACCGAAATGTACAGTTGATTTGTCAGAGGACAAACCATTCACAGAGACAAACTGATATCTTTCCGACAGATAAGATTTAAACCAGGCCAGAACTTGTCCGTGTAGACCAATTTGGGTTTCCAGTCTCTCCAAAAGAATGTGGTGATCGATAGTACCAAAGGCAGCACTAAGGTCTAGTAGCACGAGGACAGATGCAGAGCCTCGGTCTGACGCCATTAAAAGGTCATTTACCACCTTCACAAGTGCAGTCTCAGTGCTATGATGGGGTCTAAAACAGACTGAAGCATTTCGTATACATTGTTTGTCTTCAGGAAGGCAGTGAGTTGCTGCGCAACAGCTTCTTTTTTTTTTTAAATAGAGAAATGGAAGATTCGATATAGGCCGATAGTTTTTTATATTTTCCGGGTCAAGGTTTGGCTTTTTCAAGAGAGGCTTTATTACTGCCACTTTTAGTGAGTTTGGTACACATCCTGTGGATAGAGAGCCGTTTATTATGTTCAACATAGGAGGGCCAAGCACAGGAAGCAGCTCTTTCAGTAGTTTAGTAGAAATAGGATCCAGTATGCAGCTTGGAGGTTTAGAGGCCATGATTATTTTCATCATTGTGTCAAGAGATATAGTACTAAAACACTTAAGTGTCTCTCCCGATCCCAGACCCTGGCAGAGCTGTGCAGATCCAGGACAGCTAATCCCTGGAGGAATACGCAGATTTAAAGAGGAGTCCGTAATTTGCTTTCTAATGATCATGATCTTTTCCTCAAAGAAGTTCATGAATTTATTTCTGCTGAAGTGAAAGCCATCCTCTCTTGGGGAATGCTGCTTTTTAGTTAGCTTTGCAACAGTATCAAAAATAAATTTTGGATTGTTCTTATTTTCCTCAATTAAGTTGGAAAAGTAGGATGATCGAGCAGAAGTGAGGGCTCTTCGATACTGCACGGTACTGTCTTTCCAAGCTAGTCGGAAGACTTCCAGTTTGGTGTGGCGCCATTTCCGTTCCAATTTTCTGGAAGCTTGCTTCAGAGCTCGGGTATTTTCTGTATACCAGGGTTCTAGTTTCTTATGACAAATGTTTTTTCGTTTTTAGGGGTGCAACTGCATCTAGGGTATTGCGCAAGGTTAAATTGAGTTCCTCAGTTAGGTGGTTAACTGATTTTTGTCCTCTGACGTCCTTGGGTAGGCAGAAGGAGTCTGGAAGGGCATCAAGGAATTTTTGTGTTGTCTGAGAATTTATAGCACGACTTTTGATGCTCCTTGGTTGGAGTCTGAGCAGATTATTTGTTGCGATTTCAAACGTAATAAAATGGTGGTTCGATAGTCCAGGATTATGAGGAAAAACATTAAGATCTACAACATTTATTCCATGGGACAAAACTAGGTCCAGAGTATGACTGTGGCAGTGAGTAGGTCCAGAGACATGTTGGACAAAACCCACTGAGTCGATGATGACTCCGAAAGCCTTTTGGAGTGGGTCTGTGGACTTTTCCATATGAATATTAAAATCACCAAAAATTTGAATATTATCTGCTATGACTACAAGGTCCGATAGGAATTCAGGGAACTCAATATACTCCTACTGTATATGGCCCAGGAGGCCTGTAAACAGTAGCTATAAAAAGTGATTGAGTAGGCTGCATAGATTTCATGACTAGAAGCTCAAAAGACGAAAACGTCATTTTCTTTTTTGTAAATTAAAATTTGCTATTGTTAATGTTAGCAACACCTCCGCCTTTGCGGGATGCACGGGGGATATGGTCACTAGTGTAACCAGGAGGTGAGGCCTCATTTAACACAGTAAATTCATCAGGCTTAAGCCATGTTTCAGTCAGGCCAATCACATCAAGATTGTGATCAGTGATAAGTTCATTGACTATAACTGCCTTTGAAGTGAGGGATCTAACATTAAGTAACCCTATTTTGAGATGTGAGGTATCACGATCTCTTTCAATAATGGCAGGAATGGAGGAGGTCTTTATCCTAATGAGATTGCTAAGGCGAACACCGCCATGTTTAGTTTTGCCCAACCTAGGTCGAGGCACAGACAGTCTCAATGGGGATGGCTGAGCTGACTACACTGACTATGCTAGTGGCAGACTCCACTAAGCTGGCAGGTTTGCCTGGCCTGCACCCTATTTCATTGTGGAGTTAGAGCGCTGTCTATGTTGGTAGATAAGATGAGAGTACCCCTCCAGCTAGGATGGAGTCCGTCACTCCTCAGCAGGTCAGGCTTGGTCCTGTTTGTGGGTGAGTCCCAGAAAGAGGGCCAATTATCTACAAATTCTATCTTTTGGGAGGGGCAGAATCTCCCAAGGAACAACATACATCTTCTTCTTCTTTAGATGACACAGGAACACAATATGATTATCTTTAAACTATAACAACAATCACAGATGTGTCACCATCTTAATGGATGTTCTTGGATAGCTCCCCTCGCTTGGTAACCATTCTACAGATATCGTTTATCTTCCCCCTCTCCTGCTTGTTCCCTCCTCTCTCTTATAGGGGAAAGAGAATATGTCATTAGTACCGTCAGCTGTGATTAATTGCCTCTGGTTACCTTGTCTCGCATGCCTTGTTGGGCTACTATCCGTGAGCCCAGCCTGCCCTCTGGTGGTCCTTCCACAATTGTTAAATTGTAAAAAAAAAAAAAAAATGCCAATAAATATATTGTACAAAAAAAAAGTATGACAAATGAGTACTTTTTCCACCACTGGTTATTTACATTTTAGTCATTTAGCACACGGTCACACTGGTCACCCGTGGGAATCGCACCCACAACCCTGGTGACCAAACCCCACTGTGCTTTATCGCCAGCAGCATACCATCCTGCATACCACTGCTGGCTTGCTTCCGAAGCTAAGCAGGGTTGGTCCTGGTCAGTCCCTGGATGGGAGACCAGATGTTGCTGGAAGTGATGTTGGAGTGCCAGTAGGAGGCACTCTCTCCTCTGGTCTAAAAAATATCCCAATACCCCAGGGCGGTGATTGGGGACACTGCCCTGTGTAAGGTGCTGTCTTTCAGATGGGACGTTAAACAGGTGTCCTGACTCTCTGAGGTCATTAAAGATCCCATGGCACTTATTGTAGGGGGGTTAACCCTGGTGTCCTGGCTAAATTACCAATCTGTCCCTCAAACCATCATGGTCACCTAATAATCCCCAGTTTACAATTGGATCATTCATCCCCCTCCTCTCCCCTGTAACTATTCCCCAGGTTGTTGCTGTAAATGAGAGTATGTTCTCAGTCAACTTAAAAGTACATGGTGCAAGTGATCAATGCTGTTTGAAATTCTACATAGAATACAGCAATTGTGAATATCTCCACAGATCTGCCACAACCCAAAGTATGCATTTGAACATGCACACATTATATGATTAATGTTACATACAGATAAATGTATAGTTACAGAAACCTCAAAATGTGGCCATGTATCCGTTACTTATTTTAAGGTTGAATAAATACTGTTACATTAGTTTGTAAGAGCCTTAACTTCCGGCTATTTACTGTATTACAAAAGTAATATTGAATTGTGTTTAGTTGACAACGCAACCAAATATCAACATTTAAAGGATATATTTACTGCTTGGATAGTTCAATCTAAGACACTGGCTAAATTACATTCTTTAACTTTTATTTCTGGTTGAGTTGGAGACGTGAAGACAACATATAATTTATTAACTTGTTTTGTCGATAATAATAAAATTAACAGGCTATTTATTGTATTTCAAAAGTGATATTGAAATGTGTTTGGTCGACAACATCAATTTAGGCATCAGGGATGTCACTTCCGCCATTGGCTGACGGCGCTAATACCGAATGGGACCAAAATATTGTGGGTTTAGCGTTGACTCAAAACGAATGCACGACAAGAAAACACACACAACCACTACTGTTATAGTATATAAGTCAAAATACCTGTAGCTATGTTCCTACTTGGACATAATCAAAAACATTGACACCACAGTGATTCTCGTTCTAAGAGGATGCTATAATAAAGAGATAATTGCGATTTTCAGATTTATTTGAGTACTGGGAATTTATTTGCCGTGCATATATACTGATAAGTTGAATATGAAACTAAAATCGTGAATTTTTTTCCAAAGGCATCTGTGTGGCGTCAGCTGCGAACGTTCCACACAGATGTTCAATGAGCGATCGAGTTCTACTACACTCACTAGGCCTACTCTCATTTTAATAAATTCAACACCACTACTGTAATGAAAATAAAAGCCAGTAAACTGAATAATTACTGTCAAACTATTATTTTTATTAAATTGTTGAATTAGGCCTATTATATTTAATGTTACATTTCATGCCTATTCAAGTGGATTTGACAAACTTTTATGATGTGGACGGACGGCTGCTATGTCATAATGTACATGATGTCATAATGAAGCATTCTTTTGTTAAAATACGACATTCCATAGACAGGTCATTAACGCTCTTCTTGAACTGAGGTAGGACCTATAATTTAATGAAATAATCTCAAATGCATTACTTTTATTTTATGACAACTTTATTTGACCAACAACTGTCAGAAAAACTGTTATGTTTTGTGATTTGTGACGAGGTCTTGTTGTCTTGTGTTTCTGTTTTCAAGAATATATTGTTGAAACTGTATAGTCAAATCCTACGTGTGCAAATTATCTGGAAATCCAAATTGAAGGTAGGGCTTAGTCTGTGAATCTTTCATTTAAATGAATTTATGAACATTTTGGCAGGAATTGGAATGTCCTTTGAAAGTGGAAAAACACACATTTATAGTAACAACTTTCATCAAAATCTATTGTAATTTATTCTATATTATTTTTCTCAAACATGCTTTTTGTTGCTGTTTGCTCCTCCACTGTGACTCTCACAGCCATGAAAGACAGAGGGAAGTTCAGGACTCGGACACAAGAGACCAGTCAGAACAGTTCTGAGAACAGTCTGACAGACATCCTCAGTGTCCGGAGTGCCAGTGATATTGTCCTACAGCCAATGCCACCAGGGAGAAAGAATAGCCGATCCCACTTCCACAACATGGATGGGACTAAAGAGAGGGCTGACATGGGAAGGCTTCCAATGGCCACTCCACCCATCAGACTCCCAATGCTCACTGTGACCTCTCTCAATGTCCAAAGGATCAAAAACACCCCCAAGGTGCCTCGCATGCCTCGTCTGCAGCTGGAGGGACAGATGGGTAGCAAGCGTCTGGGTCCGGTCAAAACCAAAACTGGAGGGAGCACATTTACCTCCAGCAAAAAGCAGGAGCCAGAGATTAAATCCAGCAGACCACAGACACCAGGAAGCATCCCTAAGAGGCCCAATGTATGCTCCACTGCAGCCAAGGCAGTAGCTCCATTATCTGGGACTCCATGCAGCCAGTCTGAGGTCAGGATCCAGGCCAATCCTCTCAAGACGTCTAACATCCAGGACCAAAGTCACCACTCTCCTCCTGCTCAGGCCAGACGGTCTCTGTCCGACGGCAGCCTCTTGCAGCCGCCATGTTCTCCTGTGGATGTCCTCCAGCCGGAGGTCCAGGCCAGCAGAAGCCTGGCACGACCCAAGACCGGGATAGCTAGGATAACAAGACATACTGACGGCAGCACTCTGAGGTTCCCTAACCAGACCTTAGAGCTTATAAACTCCATGGGTAGGAGGGAGAGCACCAATTCTTTCCCTGTGCTGCCAACCATTGCAGTGTCAGCCTCACCTGCCCAGATGGCCATCCCATTGCCTACCCCAATGGTCAGCCATGTGCCTGACCTTCTGGTGCCTACTCCATCTGCTTCTCCGGTTCCTTCCAGCCGAGTGCCTGCCCCACCTGCCTACCCAGTGCCAGCCCGGCCAGCCAACGCCAGATCACGGCGTGTGTCCAAGAGGATCCAGCTCTTACAGATCCGGTCTGCTATGCTGGACCAGCAGCTACAAGAACAACTGGGTGACAAACAAATCATATTACCCTCTGAGCCCCTGTCCTTCAGTAGCACTGAGAGGATATTCCTCTGTGGTCCACCTTTAATCTGCAACCCAGCTAACGTAGGCGGAGATGATGGCTGTCACCCCCTGCCCAGACCTACGCCCAGCCACACAGGTCGCACCGACCACACCGCTTTACTGACCAGTAGGAGAGCCATGCAGGCGGGCGAGAAGTGCCCCTTTGAAATCCTCTTGACCCCCTTGGCCCCACTGGCGGAACAGCCTCCTATCAAGCGGTGGCACATGCCCGCCTCCCGTGCCAAGGCCAAGCGGGAATGGGAGAATAGCCAACGAGGGCGCAGGAAGAGAGTGAAGCCCATTCACTGGGATGTTAACTTTAAGTCTGGGCCTTTCTTCCATGTGTGTGTCTCTCCATCACTGCCCTCGATCTTGGAGGTGGATGAAGAGTCTCTTTCTGAAGAGATGGAGCAAAGCCAGTTGTAGTTGTAGGGGGCACACACACATCATAATTTAAAAAATGTTTTAACCTTTATTTAAATAGGGAAGTTAGTTAAGAACAAATTCTTATTTACAATGACGGCCTACCCCGGCCAAACCCTAACCCGGACGGCACTGGGCCAATTGTACGTCGCCCTATGGGACCAGTGCCTTAGACGGCTGCGCCAATTGGGAGCCCTATTGAGACCTCATGGCCTACCATGGACCAGAGAGGATCAGCCAGCATCATCCCAGCGTCTGCTCTGCCTGTCATCCTAGTACCTCCACTGCCCTTTCAACCCCAAACCACAAAGGGCAGGTGACAGAAATGATTCAGCGCCCACCGATCCAGGCTGTTGTGCAAAAGCAGCAGCTACTTTCAGTACTGTTGGAACAGACTTTTCCTATGAGATCCAACAGGAGCCACAAGCTGTCAAAGTACTTTCATCCCTGGGGTGTGTAGCTTCTCGAAGAGTGTTCTCTTCCTGAAGATGGACTGCTTCAACCCCTTGGGAGTACCCAAAGTATCTAGTACGCTAGAGTGATGAAAGAATATGTCCCTCAGTATGAACTAGAGATTAATATTAATCCACTTGTTATTCCAGTTAGGCAAATGTTAATTTATCCTCAGCATGTTCCAAAGAGATCTGTTTCTATAAAGTTTTAATGCAGTTGAAAATGATCTGTGGTGTGTGTTGTTGGTTTCTTGTGAGCAAAGGAATAATTAAGAATATGTACATATAAATATAAGGATGAGCGATGGCCGAACGGCATAGGCAAGATGCAGTAGATGGTATAGAGTACAGTATATACATATGAGATGAGTAATGTAGGGTATGTAAACATTATATAAAGTGGCATTGTTTAAATGACTAGTGATACATTTATTACATCGTATTATTAACTATTAGTGGCTAGAGATTGAGTATGTATCTTGGCAGCAGCCACACAATGCATTGCAATGCATTGCCATCAGCCATTGAGAGAATGCCTCCTATGAAATCTATAAAAGCTATCCAACTGCCTACGTTGTACCTAATGGAACCGTAAAATAATTAACAAGTTTAAATTCTCGATATTTGACGCATTCATTCTATTTTTTGGCTGAAAATATTAATGTAGCATGCCACAATGGTGCAACATGGATGGCAATTCAACGGCTGTAGTGTAGTTCTTCTGTAAAGTATTTAAACTGGAACAACCATTTCAGTAATGGATTCAATATATCCAAGTAACAGATTAATAGTTTAGAATTGTATTTTTTTTTTCTGTAACATTCAAAGTCAGCAGGCTTTGTATTCTTGAGACCTTAGTCACTACAAAAGTGAACCACCCACCTGGAAAAACTCCCCCGAATAGTGAGATAGAAGACATTTGTCATCTGCCTATGAGCTTAAGTTAAGTGAGTCTCATTAAATCCTCAGAAGTACACGAAGATAACCAGAAGCATCTCATACACTTATTTTCTCTGATCTGCAACTATTCTGTTGCGGACATAGAACTTTACTGCTCTCCAGTCCCTGTTTACTAGTGCTTGGGGAGAAGCAGCAATGCATTTCTCACAGTCTTGTTTTCCAGGCGTTTATCTCAGTCGGATGAAATTCATCAAGGAATCTTCAACTGCATCCACCTCTATTGTCGACCAATACCTTTTTGTTCTTTTGGCACCTTTGGAAAGAGATGGCATTATGAATGACTACATTAAATAAAGGTTGACTACAATACAGTACTTGAACATCTCTCTGTATTAACTCTACAAGGTTACAGCTGTATCTGCAGAGAGTGTGTTGAGATTAAACTAACAATCCCAACGAAATAACTACAGAGATAAGGATGTGAGAGGAGAATGTGCAATGCTGACATCAAGGCAGACTCAATCTGTATGGAATCTAGTTGACACTACAGAGTGAAAATGCACTGACTGAAGGCAAGAGGAAACATGCTTACCGTGTGAGCCTCTTTTTTGTCCCAGCTTTCCCTTGGTCATTGGCCCGAATCGCTGACATCTCTCCTGGAAAACATCAGTGGAAAACATGTCGATAAGGACATTGTAATTAAGAATAGGTCCATGTGTATGTAAGGTATAGGCACACCGGTCAGATTTTCTTCATAGAAATTGCCTTCCTCTGATGATCCTGATGGCCCTGGGACATAACCATCTTCACTATTGTCAATACTGGTTATTGAGTCATCAGTCCTGTATCCAAGCATAGCTTTGGTCAACTGTATTGCAGAAGAAAAGTATATTGGACAACTAGACACATGGACCGGAGCGGTTTGGAGCGAGCGGTCGCATTTGCATTCGCTCTGCAGGTAGTATAACTTTTCATTACATTTCATTACATTTCATTATAGTACAACGGTTTAATTTGTCCAACCTTAGCAATTTCTTCTTAGCTAGCTACATAGCCGTCTGTGTATCAAAGATAATTGCGTAATTATCGTATTTCGTCGTCTATCGTAGTCCACACTGCTATCTGCCCAGCAGCTAGCCAGCTAGCTAACGTCCACCGTCTACCCAATAGTAGTATAACTTTTCATTACATTTCATTATAGTACAACGGTCTGATTTTCATTTTCATTTCAGTACAACGGTTTGATTTGTTTGATCTTAGCTAGCTACATAGCCGTCTTTGTATCAAACATAATTGTGTAGTTATTGAGGTTCGCTAGCCAGCTATTTTCGTCCTAACGTAACGCAACGTAGCCAACACTGCTAGCTAGCCAGCTTGCCACCGAATAGCAGCATTGTAGAAACGAGTGCATTACAACGGAACGACTTGATTAGTGTAGTGTTGGCTGGCTACACAGTTGTCTTTGCTATCTTTGATTTGTTTGATCTTAGCTAGCTACTTAGCTGGCTACATAGCCGTCTTTGTATCAAAGATAATTGTGTAGTTATCGAGGTTCGCTAGCCAGGTATTCTCGTCCTAACGTAACGTAACGTAGTCAACCCTGCTAGCTAGCCAGCTAGCCACCGATTAGCAGCACTGTAGAAACGATTACATTACAACGGAACGACTTGATTTGTGTAGTGTTAGCTAGCTACATAGTTTTCTTTGCTATCTTTGTATCTAAGATAATTGTGTAGCTTTGAGTAATTATCGGTTAGCTAGCCAGCTATTTTCGCCTGCCGCGCTGCCGTCCTCCTACCTAGCCAACACTGCTAGCTAACACTGCTAGCTAGCCAACTTCTACCAAATAGCAGCACTGTAGAAACTTACATTACAACGGAACGACTTGATTAGCGTAGTGTTAGCTAGTTGTCTTTGCTGTCCTTGTATCCATGATAATTGTGTAGTTTAGAGAAATTTTGAGAAATTGTCGAGGTCACCTAGCCAGCTTCACTTTCAACAACGCAGCCACTGCTAGCCAGGCTACTTCACCAGCCAGCAGTTCTATATCATTTTAGTCAATCAGATCTTTTATTTTACTTTTATTTTTTGCAACGTAAGCTTAACTTTCTGAACATTCGAGACGTTTTGGGAGCGAGCGGTCGCATTTGCATTCGCTCTGCAGGTAGTATAAATTTTCATTTCATTTTCATTACATTTCATTATAGTACAACGGTTTAATTTGTCTAACCTTAGCAATTTCTTCTTAGCTAGCTACTTAGCCGTCTGTGTATAAAAGATAATTGCGTAATTATCGTATTCCGTCGTCTATCGTAGTCCACACTGCTATCTGCCCAGTAGCTAGCAAACGTCCACCGTCTACCGAATAGTAGTATAAACTTTTCATTATAGTACAACGGTCTGATTTTCATTTTCACTACAGTACAACGGTTTGATTTGTTTGATCTTAGCTAGCTACATAGCCGTCTTTGCATCAAACATAATTGTGTAGTTATTGAGGTTCGCCAGCCAGCTATTTTCGCCCTAACATAACGCAACGTAGCCAAACACTGCTAGCTAGCCAGCTTGCCACCGAATAGCAGCATTGTAGAAACGAGTGCATTACAACGGAACGACTTGATCAGTGTAGTGTTGGCTGACTACACAGTTGTCTTTGCTATCTTTGATTTGTATTTGTTCGATCTTAGCTAGCTACTTAACTGGCTACATAGCCGTCTTTGTATCGGTGATAATTGTGTAGTTATCAAGGTTCGCTGAGGTTCGCTAGCCAGGTATTCTCGCCCTAACGTAACGTAGTCAACCCTGCTAGCTAGCCAGCTAGCCACCGATTAGCAGCACTGTAGAAACGATTACATTACAACGGAACGACTTGACTTGTGTAGTGTTAGCTAGCTACATAGTTTTCTTTGCTATCTTTCTATCTAAGATAATTGTGTAGCTTTGAGTAATTATCGGTTAGCTAGCCAGCTATTTTTCGCCTCCCGCGCTGCCGTCCTCCTACCTAGCCAACACTGCTAGCTAGCCAACTTCTACCGAATAGCAGCACTGTAGAAACTTACATTACAATAGGAACGACTTGATTAGCGTAGTGTTAGCTAGTTGTCTTTCCTGTCCTTGTATCCATGATAATTGTGTAGTTTAGAGAAATTTAGTGAAATTGTCGAGGTTACCTAGCCAGCTTCACTTTCAACAACGTAGCCACTGCTAGCCAGGCTACTTCACCAGCCAGCAGTACTATATCATTTTAGTCAATAAGATCTTGTATTTTATTCTTATTTTTTGCAACGTAAGCTTAACTTTCTGAACATTCGAGACGTGTAGCCCACTTGTCATTCTAATCTCCTTTGCATTAGCGTAGCCTCTTCTGTAGCCTGTCAACCATGTGTCTGTCTATCCCTGTTCTCTCCTCTCTGCACAGACCATACAAACGCTTCGCACCGCGTGGCCGCGCCCACCCTAACCTGGTGGTCCCAGCCCGCACGACCCACGTGGAGTTCCAGGTCTCCGGTAGCCTCTGGAACTGCCGATCTGCGGCCAACAAGGCAGAGCTCATCTCAGCCTATGCGTCCCTCCAGTCCCTCGACTTCCTGGCACTGACGGAAACATGGCTCACCACAGATAACACTGCTACTCCTACTGCTCTCTCTTCGTCTGCCCACGTGTTCTCGCACACCCCGAGACCTTCTGGTCAGCGGGGTGGTGGCACCGGGATCCTCATCTCTCCCAAGTGGTCATTCTCTCTTTTTCCCCTTACCCATCTGTCTATCGCCTCCTTTGAATTCCATGCTGTCACAGTTACCAGCCCTTTCAAGCTTAACATCCTTATCATTTATCGCCCTCCAGGTTCCCTTGGAGAGTTCATCAATGAGCTTGATGCCTTGATAAGCTCCTTTCCTGAGGACGGCTCACCTCTCACAGTTCTGGGTGACTTTAACCTCCCCATGTCTACCTTTGACTCATTCCTCTCTGCCTCCTTCTTTCCACTCCTCTCCTCTTTTGACCTCACCCTCTCACCTTCCCCCCCTACTCACAAGGCAGGCAATACGCTTGACCTCATCTTTACTAGATGCTGTTCTTCCACTAACCTCATTGCAACTCCCCTCCAAGTCTCCGACCACTACCTTGTATCCTTCTCCCTCTCGCTCTCATCCAACACTTCCCACACTGCCCCTACTCGGATGGTATCGCGCCGTCCCAACCTCCGCTCTCTCTCCCCCGCTACTCTCTCCTCTTCCATCCTATCATCTCTTCCCTCTGCCCAAACCTTCTCCAACCTATCTCCTGATTCTGCCTCCTCAACCCTCCTCTCCTCCCTTTCTGCATCCTTTGACTCTCTATGTCCCCTATCCTCCAGGCCGGCTCGGTCCTCCCCTCCCGCTCCGTGGCTCGACGACTCATTGCGAGCTCACAGAACAGGGCTCCGGGCAGCCGAGCGGAAATGGAGGAAAACTCGCCTCCCTGCGGACCTGGCATCCTTTCACTCCCTCCTCTCTACATTTTCCTCTTCTGTCTCTGCTGCTAAAGCCACTTTCTACCACTCTAAATTCCAAGCATCTGCCTCTAACCCTAGGAAGCTCTTTGCCACCTTCTCCTCCCTCCTGAATCCTCCTCCCCCTCCCCCCCCCTCCTCCCTCTCTGCAGACGACTTCGTCAACCATTTTGAAAAGAAGGTCGACGACATCCGATCCTCGTTCGCTAAGTCAAACGACACCGCTGGTTCTGCTCACACTGCCCAACCCTGTGCTTTGACCTCTTTCTCCCCTCTCTCTCCAGATGAAATCTCGCGTCTTGTGACGGCCGGCCGCCCAACAACCTGCCCGCTTGACCCTATCCCCTCCTCTCTTCTCCAGACCATTTCCGGAGACCTTCTACCTTACCTCACCTCGCTCATCAACTCATCCTTGACCGCTGGCTACGTCCCTTCCGTCTTCAAGAGAGCGAGAGTTGCACCCCTTCTGAAAAAACCTACACTCGATCCCTCCGATGTCAACAACTACAGACCAGTATCCCTTCTTTCTTTTCTCTCCAAAACTCTTGAACGTGCCGTCCTTGGCCAGCTCTCCTGCTATCTCTCTCAGAATGACCTTCTTGATCCAAATCAGTCAGGTTTCAAGACTAGTCACTCAACTGAGACTGCTCTTCTCTGTATCACGGAGGCGCTCCGCACTGCTAAAGCTAACTCTCTCTCCTCTGCTCTCATCCTTCTAGACCTATCGGCTGCCTTCGATACTGTGAACCATCAGATCCTCCTCTCCACCCTCTCCGAGTTGGGCATCTCCGGCACGGCCCACGCTTGGATTGCGTCCTACCTGACAGGTCGCTCCTACCAGGTGGCGTGGCGAGAATCTGTCTCCTCACCACGCGCTCTCACCACTGGTGTCCCCCAGGGCTCTGTTCTAGGCCCTCTCCTATTCTCGCTATACACCAAGTCACTTGGCTCTGTCATAACCTCACATGGTCTCTCCTATCATTGCTATGCAGACGACACACAATTAATCTTCTCCTTTCCCCCTTCTGATGACCAGGTGGCGAATCGCATCTCTGCATGTCTGGCAGACATATCAGTGTGGATGACGGATCACCACCTCAAGCTGAACCTCGGCAAGACGGAGCTGCTCTTCCTCCCGGGGAAGGACTGTCCGTTCCATGATCTCGCCATCACGGTTGACAACTCCATTGTGTCCTCCTCCCAGAGCGCTAAGAACCTTGGCGTGATCCTGGACAACACCCTGTCGTTCTCCACCAACATCAAGGCGGTGGCCCGTTCCTGTAGGTTCATGCTCTACAACATCCGCAGAGTACGACCCTGCCTCACACAGGAAGCGGCGCAGGTCCTAATCCAGGCACTTGTCATCTCCCGTCTGGATTACTGCAACTCGCTGCTGGCTGGGCTCCCTGCCTGTGCCATTAAACCCCTACAACTCATCCAGAACGCCGCAGCCCGTCTGGTGTTCAACCTTCCCAAGTTCTCTCACGTCACCCCGCTCCTCCGCTCTCTCCACTGGCTTCCAGTTGAAGCTCGCATCCGCTACAAGACCATGGTGCTTGCCTACGGAGCTGTGAGGGGAACGGCACCTCAGTACCTTCAGGCTCTGATCAGGCCCTACACCCAAACAAGGGCACTGCGTTCATCCACCTCTGGCCTGCTCGCCTCCCTACCACTGAGGAAGTACAGTTCCCGCTCAGCCCAGTCAAAACTGTTCGCTGCTCTGGCCCCCCAATGGTGGAACAAACTCCCTCACGACGCCAGGACAGCGGAGTCAATCACCACCTTCCGGAGACACCTGAAACCCCACCTCTTCAAGGAATACCTAGGATAAAGCAATCCTTCTGCCCCCCCCCCCCCCCCTCCCTTAAAAGATCTGATGCACTATTGTAAAGTGGCTGTTCCACTGGATGTCATAAGGTGAATGCACCAATTTGTAAGTCGCTCTGGATAAGAGCGTCTGCTAAATGACTTAAATGTAAATGTAAATGTAAATGTGTAGCCCACTTGTCATTCTAATCTCCTTTGCTTTAGCGTAGCCTCTTCTGTAGCCTGTCAACTATGTGTCTGTCTATCCCTGTTCTCTCCTCTCTGCACAGACCATACAAACGCTTCACACCGCGTGGCCGCGCCCACCCTAACCTGGTGGTCCCAGCCCGCACGACCCACGTGGAGTTCCAGGTCTCCGGTAGCCTCTGGAACTGCCGATCCGCGGCCAACAAGGCAGAGCTCATCTCAGCCTATGCTTCCCTCCAGTCCCTCGACTTCTTGGCACTGACGGAAACATGGCTCACCACAGATAACACTGCTACTCCTACTGCTCTCTCTTCGTCTGCCCACGTGTTCTCGCACACCCCGAGAGCTTCTGGTCAGCGGGGTGGTGGCACCGGGATCCTCATCTCTCCCAAGTGGTCATTCTCTCTTTCTCCCCTTACCCATCTGTCTATCGCCTCCTTTGAATTCCATGCTGTCACAGTTACCAGCCCTTTCAAGCTTAACATCCTTATCATTTATCGCCCTCCAGGTTCCCTTGGAGAGTTCATCAATGAGCTTGATGCCTTGATAAGCTCCTTTCCTGAGGACGGCTCACCTCTCACAGTTCTGGGTGACTTTAACCTCCCCACGTCTACCTTTGACTCATTCCTCTCTGCCTCCTTCTTTCCACTCCTCTCCTCTTTTGACCTCACCCTCTCACCTTCCCCCCCTACTCACAAGGCAGGCAATACGCTTGACCTCATCTTTACTAGATGCTGTTCTTCCACTAACCTCATTGCAACTCCCCTCCAAGTCTCCGACCACTACCTTGTATCCTTTTCCCTCTCGCTCTCATCCAACACTTCCCACACTGCCCCTACTCGGATGGTATCGCGCCGTCCCAACCTTCGCTCTCTCTCCCCCGCTACTCTCTCCTCTTCCATCCTATCATCTCTTCACTCTGCCCAAACCTTCTCCAACCTATCTCCTGATTCTGCCTCCTCAACCCTCCTCTCCTCCCTTTCTGCATCCTTTGACTCTCTATGTCCCCTATCCTCCAGGCCGGCTCGGTCCTCCCCTCCCGCTCCGTGGCTCGACGACTCATTGCGAGCTCACAGAACAGGGCTCCGGGCAGCCGAGCGGAAATGGAGGAAAACTCGCCTCCCTGCGGATCTGGCATCCTTTCACTCCCTCCTCTCTACATTTTCCTCTTCTGTCTCTGCTGCTAAAGCCACTTTCTACCACTAAATTCCAAGCATCTGCCTCTAACCCTAGGAAGCTCTTTGCCACCTTCTCCTCCCTCCTGAATCCTCCTCCCCCTCCCCCCCCTCCTCCCTCTCTGCAGACGACTTCGTCAACCATTTTGAAAAGAAGGTCGACGACATCCGATCCTCGTTTGCTAAGTCAAACGACACCGCTGGTTCTGCTCACACTGCCCTACCCTGTGCTTTGACCTCTTTCTCCCCTCTCTCTCCAGATGAAATCTCGCGTCTTGTGACGGCCGGCCGCCCAACAACCTGCCCGCTTGACCCTATCCCCTCCTCTCTTCTCCAGACCATTTCCGGAGACCTTCTCCCTTACCTCACCTCGCTCATCAACTCATCCTTGACCGCTGGCTACGTCCCTTCCGTCTTCAAGAGAGCGAGAGTTGCACCCCTTCTGAAAAAACCTACACTCGATCCCTCCGATGTCAACAACTACAGACCAGTATCCCTTCTTTCCTTTCTCTCCAAAACTCTTGAACGTGCCGTCCTTGGCCAGCTCTCCTGCTATCTCTCTCAGAATGACCTTCTTGATCCAAATCAGTCAGGTTTCAAGACTAGTCACTCAACTGAGACTGCTCTTCTCTGTATCACGGAGGCGCTCCGCACTGCTAAAGCTAACTCTCTCTCCTCTGCTCTCATCCTTCTAGACCTATCGGTTGCCTTCGATACTGTGATCCATCAGATCCTCCTCTCCACCCTCTCCGAGTTGGGCATCTCCGGCGCGGCCCACGCTTGGATTGCGTCCTACCTGACAGGTCGCTCCTACCAGGTGGCGTGGCGAGAATCTGTCTCCTCACCACGCGCTCTCACCACTGGTGTCCCCCAGGGCTCTGTTCTAGGCCCTCTCCTATTCTCGCTATACACCAAGTCACTTGGCTCTGTCATAACCTCACATGGTCTCTCCTATCACTGCTATGCAGACGACACACAATTAATCTTCTCCTTTCCCCCTTCTGATGACCAGGTGGCGAATCGCATCTCTGCATGTCTGGCAGACATATCAGTGTGGATGACGGATCACCACCTCAAGCTGAACCTCGGCAAGACGGAGCTGCTCTTCCTCCCGGGGAAGGACTGCCCGTTCCATGATCTCGCCATCACGGTTGACAACTCCATTGTGTCCTCCTCCCAGAGCGCTAAGAACCTTGGCGTGATCCTGGACAACACCCTGTCGTTCTCAACTAACATCAAGGCGGTGGCCCGTTCCTGTAGGTTCATGCTCTACAACATCCGCAGAGTACGACCCTGCCTCACACAGGAAGCGGCGCAGGTCCTAATCCAGGCACTTGTCATCTCCCGTCTGGATTACTGCAACTCGCTGTTGGCTGGGCTCCCTGCCTGTGCCATCAAACCCCTACAACTCATCCAGAACGCCGCAGCCCGTCTGGTGTTCAACCTTCCCAAGTTCTCTCACGTCACCCCGCTCCTCCGCTCTCTCCACTGGCTTCCAGTTGAAGCTCGCATCCGCTACAAGACCATGGTGCTTGCCTACGGAGCTGTGAGGGGAACGGCCCTTCAGTACCTTCAGGCTCTGATCAGGCCCTACACCCAAACAAGGGCACTGCGTTCTTCCACCTCTGGCCTGCTCGCCTCCCTACCACTGAGGAAGTACAGTTCCCGCTCAGCCCAGTCAAAACTGTTCGCTGCTCTGGCACCCCAATGGTGGAACAAACTCCCTCACGACGCCAGGACAGCGGAGTCAATCACCACCTTCCGGAGACACCTGAAACCCCACCTCTTCAAGGAATACCTAGGATAAAGCAATCCTTCTGCCCCCCCCCCCCCCCCCCCCCCCCCCCTTAAAAGATTTAGATGCACTATTGTAAAGTGGCTGTTCCACTGGATGTCATTAGGTGAATGCACCAATTTGTAAGTCGCTCTGGATAAGAGCGTCTGCTAAATGACTTAAATGTAAATGTTAGATGTACACAAATAACAAAGTATTTGGACACTGGCACATTTTGATTAGTTATGGCTCTGTGCTCCTCTACATTAGGTTATAAAACAATGAATATGGGATGGAAGTGCAGACTTGCTTGTCTTTGATTTACAAAGCTGATTCACACGAACTTACAGTATGTGCTGGTGTTGAATGACACTAACTTACGTATACGCTGTCTGTTCTGATCAACGGCGGTGCAGGCAGCCTCGGTGTCTGACATCTAAGGATACAATAAAATGAAACTAGTCATGTGCAAATTAGGCAATTGAATATGATTCAACCATCCCCAGTATCCTCATTCTAAACAACTGACAAACCTGAGTGTCACGTTCTGACCTTTATTTTCCTTTGCTTTGTCTTTAGTTAGTATGGTCAGGGCGTGAGTTGGGGTGGGCAGTCTATGTTATGTGTTTCTATGTTTAGGTTTGTCATTTGGCCTGATATGGTTCTCAATCAGAGGCAGGTGTTTTGCATTGTCTCTGATTGGGAACCATATTAAGGTAGACTGTTTTCACTATTGGTTTGTGGGTGATTGTTCCTGTTCGTGTGTTCCTGGTTTGTCTGTGTTCACTAGTTCAGAACTGTAGCTCCGTTGGGTTTTCTGTTTATTGTTTTTGTTCATAATTGATTAGTATTCTAATAAATATGGATACGCACCACGCTGCGCTTTGGTCCTCCTCTCCTTCCACCGACGAGAGCCATTACACTGAGCTTCGGGATTTATTATTTACTTTTCAAATCTGGCCTACATGTTGAATTATGTTTCTTTTAGAGTTTCCATGCATCTTCTTAGCCTCTGCAGTGCCTTTGTAAAGGAAGACAAGTTTCTAAAAGAATGGTTGAGACTTAAAAGAATAACAAGATTGCTCAGCACACAACGAAGGGGATGGGCTGGTGGACACCAATGACTGTTATCATTGACTGACAGAGGTCCTACAAACATCTATTACAATTTCCTTTTTTAAGACGACTTTCAAAGTAAAAAAGCAAGTATAAGCATAACATAAGCACATTATGCAAGTTCCTGGATGCAACTAAGGCTGATCTGATTTTATGGATGAACAAAACAAGAAACAGTATGAGTGATATGGCTAAAGCAAGGCATGTGAATTGGCACAGTCCTACCAAATTTGACACTTTCCACAATCTTTATTCTTGTTGTGGTGTTTCACTCTTTAAAATGCAAAGCCAAAATAACTAGCAACTTATTTCTCTTTGGGTAATGGCGATAAAAAAACAGCCAAAACTTAAATGAGGGGATTTATTTAAATATTTCAGCACGCTTGCATGCTTATGACTTGACAAACAGATGAAAAGGAACGGGCTTTTCTAGCTAGCTTGTAAACCAATTCAAGTTACACTAGCAATATTATTTTCCAATGCATGTAACATTGGGTTAACCACAAGACATTTTTATCAATTATGCTAAACTAGCACGCTAACCGCTAGCTAGCACGCTAATCATTGGCTAGCACGCTAATCATTAGCAAGCAGTAAATAAGTATAAAGTAACAATTGCACATTAATGAATTGTTTGGATGAGCCCACCAATTTCAATCTCATGACGCAGTATATCTGACACAATATGGCTTTCAGACATTGTCAATGCATGTTGGATTCAGCCGAAAGATATACATGAGCTAACAGAAATTACAAATAAAGACAATGGGAACATGCATTGCTTGCCAATACACCACATACAATTTTAGTTAAAATATTGGTTAACAGTTTAGTTAATAGCTTACCTTCTTGCATGAATGCGAACATCTGCAACCATCCTCCTCTTCCTTAAAAAACTTGCTGCACAGCTACTTTTGTTGTGATCATGCTCAGGCAGAGACAGGCTTGCCAGATCAATTTCACATTTCTAGTAATTCCAGTAAAAACCCGCCTTCAAAGCCTGAAAACTGTTACAATCTCAGCAGATTACAGGGAAATTAATGGGTTTTAAAAAAATACCATGTTGATAACGGTGCAATATAGAAGTAGTATAAATATTTGCACGCAGCAACCAACACTTTTTACCCGCAGCAAAGTTTTAAAAGTACCTCAATAAAAGACAACACAATGTGCATGGCAACCCTGGGGAGAGATTTGTCACTGCAGCGTGGGGGAGGGGGAACTGTGTTGACCTGTGAAAGTTTTGGTGGTTTGGTACTTTTGTGCACACTGCAGTGGGGGAGGGACAGCTTCTCCAGCGGAAATTATGAAGAGTAGACAATGATTCCATCAGCCCAGATTTCTGAATATGTGTGCAATATTATTACTGTCACCTACATTTCCTTAGACAATTTGGGTTTGTAGTTTACACAATCAGTATCAGTGAGGTGTTAAGTGCAGCTACTTGAATGGTCTGTAGACTTGCTGACACAAAAGTAGCTAATGGCAGGTTAAGATTCTAACTAGCAACCTAACCCCTCAGCAATCAGGTTCACTACCTGCACACAGACCAAACAGCCTAGTGATATTAACAGCCATCTCATCTCTATTGGCACTCAGCTACTCTCACAATCTGTTTCTCTCTCATAACAGGCCATTTTTTAATCGTATTTGCATTTACCCTCCACTAGAACCCTGGTTTCACAAGGTGGAATACAATGTACTGATAATAAGTGGTTTCAGGTTTGTACTGCTGTGAAGACGTAGGCCTTTACATCAGCATTGATCTCTTTGCAAAAAGCCTCAAGAAAACTCATAATAAACTTGGGAAACTGATGTTCATATCTTAAAGGACAAGTCCCTATAAGCTTTGGTCAGGAATCGGGACTAGGTTAATAAAGCCAATGCAACTGCATGTTTTACAAATGGGAGGCTATCTTATGGTAGGCCTAGTTATAAAATGACATTATAGGCCGACACTGTACACTATAGGCCTATTTCTTTGCCGGATTGGAGAATGTCTGCAATTGTCTTGCCTAGTGAAGCAAAACTGCCAAAACATGGCCTGGTCATGGATGAAAAGCACCTTTTCAAAATGGGGTAGAACTGAGGGAACATAAGGCGGACCCCAGGATTTCAGCTTCCTGTGTTAGCTGTTGTAATCCTCTTGCTGCGTTTATTTGTAGATAGACTCACCCCAACAGGGAGTTATGAGTTGGGAGGTATAATCAAAATGTCTGCTTAATGCTTTTGAGGGAGCAGCAGAAAAGTGTATCCAAGCTGGGGTACCCCTTGCTAGAATTGTTAGTTGTAGCAGTAGTAGTAGCCATGTAATGGCAGCAGTGTTGTAGTTGAGTCACTAAAGCACAAGTCCGAGTCAATTCACAAGACCCTATGGCTAATTCTGAGTTGAGTCAAAGTCACCCATGTTTGAGTCGAGTCGAGTTACAAGTCCCTATGGCTGAAATAAGAGTCCCTGTGTTTGAATCCCGGTCCAAGATTTCAAGTCTAAGACAATGGGTCCATATTAACTTAATATTAAGTAATTAACCCAGTCAGATAGTGGCGGGGGGGAATTTGAGCAATCATTTTTTATATCCCCTTTCTTTCTGTGCCAACAAATGTTTATATGCTACAGGTCAACCAGATTGTCAGCTAGCTAATTAGGTAACATGATTGAACATGGTGTGACTGCACAGCTTCTCTATCTTTGATGTAGTCTAAACAGAAACTGAAAGACACAGACAGATACACTTTTATAAACTATACTGATGTCAGATATCAGTGGCTAATGTTCACATTCGGTGGCGGTCAACTGCTCCTAGATCTGTGAAAAGTTCTACAGCAACAACAACACATTTTATGTTGGTGTTAGTGTTAGGATTTGTGTTTATTGCACTATAACCCAATGCTCTATCACATGTGATATAATATTAGCAACTGTTAGCCTGGGCGTCTGTGTGTGTGTGCTGAAAGTAACATTGTGCCCCAGATAGTGTGCTGAGAAGCTGTGGTTAACCTTGAGCGAGAACAGTATGCTTTCTATGCAGGTGCAAATAGCTCAGACAATGTTACAGAACTGTCTGGCCCCAGTCTCTAGGGTGTGGGAGCGTAATCTACACAGCAACAGCGCCGGACACCAAGGAGCGCCAAGAGACTGGGACTAGCCTGAGCGCCGGCGATAGGCTGAGCAAAGTTTAAACCACGCTCAGCCTCTACTGTGATAGGCCAACAGACGGGTTGGAACAACATCTGTCACCGTATAAGAACAGCTGTTTACTTACATCCTGCCAGTTCTCTGTTCTGCCTTGCGAGGTGATACAGAGAACCCGTATATACGAAAATTGCATTTACCATTTATCGCTTAAGTTTAATAAAAATATTCAGTGACTCTGAATCACATTTTGACCTGATACCAGATTTGAATTGACGCAAATCCCTTATATTAGAGCACAAAACAGGCCTATCTGAATTTAACTTCATCATTTAAATCACATATTTTAATGTAAGCTTTGATTTGTAACATATTAAATGTTCTTCAGTGCATAGTAGTCTACAAGAGTCGGTGGAACATTTCCATATTAGTAGTACAGTTGAGTGAGAATTTGAGCTAGCAGTTGGAATTTTGATACATTGTATGACACACCCTACACTACAGCCAATCGTTGAGCAGCCTCCCATCCCCTTCTCTGCTCCCATCCCCCTCTCTGCTCTCCCCCCACCAAGTCATATATATTAAGGCCAAATATAAGTCTTAATGAAGAAACTGCTATAGACAATACTGATGTAAGATATTCGTGGCTGATGTTAACATTATGTGAAGATCAACTGATCCTAGATCTGTGACTTTATAAGTGCCTAAGGCCAACTCTAATATACAGTACCAGTCAAAAGTTTGGACACACCAACTCATTCAAGGGTTTTTCATAATTTTTTACTATTTTCTACATTGTAGAATAGTGAACACATCAAAACTGAGAATAACACATATGAAATCATGTTGTAACCAAAAAAGTGTTAAACAAATCAAAATATTTTTTATATTTGAGATTCTTCAAAGTACAAAGTACAAGTGTCCAGGACAAGCCTTCTTAAATCCATGGTCCGATTAGCTCGAGACTCACAGATGCATCTCCCCTCATCGCCATAGACATGTTTAAGCTGTGACCCCCCCAGACAAATTCCCTCAATAGCTTGAAAGACTAGAAATGTACAAATACCCTTAGAGAGAATTTGTAAGCGTTCCAAAAAGGGCAAAAAATAACGGGTAAAAACATGGTTTTCTAATATGTACCGGTTCATGAGGGTTGCCTAATCACACATATGAAATTTTAGAAAGGTGTGACCTTTTTAACCCTTCGAAACAGCCCCTATGACCCCAATGTAAAGCACTTCCGGTTGTCACAGGAAGCTGAAAGTAAACACATATCCTCATTGGGGTAGGATTTTACAGAATCCTGAGTTTCAAGTCTTTACGTTAAGAACTGACTGATTTACAGAGGGTTGAATTCAGTGGTTTTCAAGAACTGCAGGGAGTGAAATTAAAACCACGTTTAGGGTCCCTTCTTGCTTCTCCTTGCTTGCTTTGTCAGTAGCAGTTGGTGACACACAGCATAAAAAACCCTCTCCTTTCTATGCGCATATGGATGTTGACAATCACAAAAAATCCCAATCGCCATCACACTGCACACTACCCTATCTCATCTGAACAAAAGGGATACCTATGTAAGAATGCTGTTCATTGACTACAGCTCAGCATTCAACACCATAGTACCCTCCAAGCTCAACACTAAATTTGAGGCCCTGGGTCTCGACCCCACCCTGTGCAATTGGGTTCTGGACTTCCTGACGGGTCACCCCCGTTCTCAGCACCCTCCTGTACTCCCAGTTCAAGTTCCTCAATTTACATGTCATTGATAAACAAAAATGGTCGACCCTCACACAGTGTGGTGAAGAAGGCGCAACAGCCTAAATACAGTCTTGAAATCATTAGAGACTTTAATAAAAGGAACACTAGTCACTTTAATAATGCCACTTTAAGAATGTTTACATATCTCACATTACTCATCTCATATGTATATACTGCTGCTGTATCCTATATGATCAATTCTACACTATCTGATACTTCTCATCCATATTTGTATATGAATATATTCTTATCTCATTCCTTTACTACATTGTATGTATTAGCTATTGTTGTGGAAGTGTTAGATTTACCTGTTAGATACTGCTGAACTGTCAAATCAAGATGATTTACCTGTTAGATACTGCTGAACTGTCAAATCAAGATGCACAAACGTTCGCCATAATCGCAATAACATCTGCTAACCATGTGTATTTATGTACGGTATGTTATACCATATATGGAATCTTGCCTATGCCATTCGGTCATTACTCATCCATATATTTATATGTATATATTCTATTCCATCCCTTTACTTGATTTGTGTGTATTAGGTAGTTGTTGTGGAATGGTTGTTGTGGAATTGTTAGATATTACAAAACTCTTGATGCTGCAATGATGAAAATATCTCAAAAACTAAGAGAGGAATTACTTAAAACTCCACCAAAGAAGAAAAACAACGCAACCATCTTTTGCACTAAGCACACCAAGGGTTCAGAGAAAATGAAAGCAATCCTGAAAAAGGACTGGCATATTCTGCAATCAGACAACAACAAAAAAATTGCCCACATCTTCAAGGAACCTCCACTGGTGGTCTATAAGTGTGGTCGCAATATTGGAGATAGCTTGGTGAGATCTGACATGCCCCCTGAGCTCACTCAGACACTCTTGACACCTATCCCAAATGGGAACTACAAATGTGGCTCATGCGCAATAGCACTATAAAAACATCCTTCTTCAGACACCCACATACAGGTCGAAAAATCCCTGTTAGGGGTATCATCTCATGCAAGACCACGGGAGTAATCTATCTCATCACCTGTTCATGTGGAAAAGCCTACAAAGGGAGGCTTACTGGATATCCTGTCTAAAAACATTGACCCCTAGTGGTCTGAATATTGACTTTGATCTCAGGCCCTTCTTATGAACAATTCTTTCTTTTATGATCAAGTCTTTCTACAGATTATTTGCGGTACACCTGTTCCCTCTGTTGATGATGCTCATTACACATTAAGGCTGAACCAAAAGATTACATGTTACAAATATGAAACAATTAAATATGTGAAATTGAATTAAACAATAATGTATGTGGATGCTAATTTGATGTACTATATTCAATGATGTTTCTATATGACAATAGCCTAATATATTTAATATGCCATAAACAATTGTTTTTTTTAACAGTTTCACTAATTCATTCTAATTAACTTAATCATTATGACACACCCCTCACTATTGTCATTGGTTGCACTAACTGCACTGTTTGTCTACATAACCTGGTTCAAGTATTCATGACATTACCCTGAAGCAGGCACAGTGATGCTGAAACGTTGGTAAATACCCAATAAATTACTGGGACTTTATATATGGAGTGTGCAACTTTCTTTATTTTAATATAAAGTATTTAAGTAAAAATACGTTAAAGTACTGTATCTGTACTTTACTATTTATGTTTTTGACATATTTTACTTAACAACATTCCTAAAGAATATGATGTACTTTTTACTTCAAACATTTTCCCTGACACCCAAAAGTACTCATTACATTATGAATGCTTAGCAGGACAGATAATAGTCAAATTCCCACACTTATCAAGAGAACATCCCTGGTCATCCCTACTGCCTCTGATCTGGCGGACTCACTAATCACTAAACACAAATGCTTTGTTTTTAAACGATATCTGAGTGTGACCCTGGCTATCCGGTTTGCTTAATTCAAGGAATTTTAAATTCATACTTTTACTTTTCATACTTAAGATGCTATAATAAATAGATAATTGCGATTTTCAGATTTATTTGAGTAGTGAGAATTTATTTGCCGTGCATATATGCTGATAAGTTGAATATGAAACTAAAATCGTGATTTTTTCCCCAAAGGCGTCTGTGTGGCGTCAGCTACGAACGTTCCACACAGATGTTCAATGAGCGATCGAGTTCTACTAAACTCACTAGGCCTACTCTCATTTTAATCAATTCAAAACCACTACTGTAATGAAAATAAAAGCCAGTAAACTGAATAATTACTGTCAAACTATTATTTTTATTAAATTGTTGAATTAGTCCTATTATATTTAATGTTACATTTCATGCCTATTCAAGTGGATTTGACAAACTTTTATGATGTGGACGGACGGCTGCTATGTCATAATGTACATGATGTCATAATGAAGCATTCTTTTGTTAAAATAAAACATTCCATAGACAGGTCATTAACGCTCTTCTTGAACTGAGGTAGGACCTATAATTTAATGAAATAATCTCAAATGCATTACTTTTATTTTATGAGATCTTAAATTTGATCAATAACTGTCAGAAACTGTTATGTTTTGTGATTTGTGACTAGGCCTTGTTGTCTTGTGTTTCTGTTTTCAAGAATATATTGTTGAAACTGTATAGTCAAATCCTACGTGTGCAAATTATCTGGAAGTCCAAATTGAAGGTAGGCCTTAGTCTGTAAATCTTACATTTTTATGAATTTATGAACATTTGGCAGGAATTGGAATGTCCATTGAAAGTGGAAGAACACTAGTTCATAATAACTTTGATCAAATTCTATTTATTCTAGATTCTTATTCTCAAACATGGTTTTTGTTGTTGTTTGCTCCTCCACTGTGACTCTCACAGCCATGAAAGACAGAGGGAAGTTCAGGACTCGGACACAAGAGACCAGTCAGAACAGTTCTGAGAACAGCCTGACAGACATCCTCAGTGTCCGGAGTGCCAGTGATATTGTCCTACAGCCAATGCCACCAGGGAGAAAGAACAGCCAATCCCACGTCCACAACATGGATGTGACTAAAGAGAGGGCTGACATGGGAAGGCTTCCAATGGCCACTCCACCCATCAGGCTCCCAATGCTCACTGTGACCTCTCTCAATGTCCAAAGGATCAAAAACACCCCCAAGGTGCCTCGCATGCCTCGTCTGCAGCTGGAGGGACAGATGGGTAGCAAGTGTCTGGGTCCGGTCTTAACCAAAACCGGAGGGAGCACATATACCTCTAGCCACAAGCAGGAGCCAGAGGTTAAATCCAGCAGACCACAGACACCAGGAAGCATCCCTAGGAGGCCCAATGTATGCTCCACTGCAGCCAAGGCAGTAGCTCCTTTATCTGGGACTCCATGCAGCCAGTCTGAGGTCAGGATCCAGGCCAATCCTCTCCAGACGTCTAACATCCAGGACCAAAGTCCCCGCTCTCCTCCTGCTCAGGCCGGATGGTCTTTGTCCGACGGCAGCCTCTTGCAGCCGCCATGTTCTCCTGTGGATTTCCTCCAGCCGGAGGTCCAGGCCAGCAGAAGCCTGGCACGACCCAAGACCGGGATAGCTAGGATAACAAGACATCCTGACGGCAGCACTCTGAGGTTCCCTAACCAGACCTTAGAGCTTATAAACTCCATGGGTAGGAGGGAGAGCACCAAATCTTTCCCTGTGCTGCCAACCATTGCAGTGTCAGCCTCACCTGCCCAGATGGCCATCCCATTGACTACCCCAATGGTCAGCCATGTGCCTGACCTTCTGGTGCCTACTCCATCTGCTTCTCCGGTTCCTTCCAGCCGAGTGCTTGCCCCACCTGCCTACCCAGTGCCAGCCCGGCCAGCCAACGCCAGATCACGGCGTGTGTCCAAGAGGATCCAGCTCTTACAGATCCGGTCTGCTATGCTGGACCAGCAGCTACAAGAACAACTGGGTGACAAACAAATCATATTACCCTCTGAGCCCCTGTCCTTCAGTCGCACTGAGAGGATATTCCTCTGTGGTCCACCTTTAATCTGCCACCCAGCTAACGTAGGCGGAGATGATGGCTGTCACCCCCTGCCCAGACCTACGCCCAGCCACACAGGTCGCACCGACCACACCGCTTTACTGACCAGTAGGAGAGCCATGCAGGCGGGCGAGAAGTGCCCCTTTGAAATCCTCTTGACCCCCTTGGCCCCACTGGCGGAACAGCCTCCTATCAAGCGGTGGCACATGCCCGCCTCCCGTGCCAAGGCCAAGCGGGAATGGGAGAATAGCCAACGAGGGCGCAGGAAGAGAGTGAAGCCCATTCACTGGGATGTTAACTTTAAGTCTGGGCCTTTCTTCCATGTGTGTGTCTCTCCATCACTGCCCTCGATCTTGGAGGTGGATGAAGAGTCTCTTTCTGAAGAGATGGAGCAAAGCAAGTTGTAGGGGGTCGCGCAAACACACACACCTTCATTTTTTTACCTTTATTTAAATAGGCAAGTTAGTTAAGAACAAATTCTTATTTACAATGACGGCCTACCCCTGCCAAACCCTAACCCGGACGGCACTGGGCCAATTGTGCACCGCCCTATGGGACCAGTGCCTTAGACGGCTGTGCCAATCGGGAGCCCTATTGAGACCTCATGGCCTACCATGGACCAGAGAGGATCAGCCAGCATCATCTCAGCGTCTGCTCTGCCTGCCATCCTAGTACCTCCACTGCCCTTTCAACCCCAAACCACAAAGGGCAGGTGACAGAATTGATTCAGCGCCCACCGATCCAGGCTGTTGTGCATAAGCAGCAGCAGCAGCTACTTTCAGAAGTACTGTTGGAACAGACTTTTCCTATGAGATCCAACAGAAGCCACAAGCTGTCAAAGTACTTTCATCCCTGGGGTGTGTAGCTTCTCGAAGAGTGTTCTCTTCCTGAAGATGGACTGCTTCAACCCCTTGGGAGTACCCAGAGTATCTAGTAGGCTAGAGTGATGATAGAATATGTCCCTCAGTATCAACTAGAGATTAATATTAATCCACTTGTTATTCTAGTTAGTCAAATGTTAATTTAACATCAGCATGTTCCAAAGAATTCTGTTTCTATAAAGTTTTAATGCAGTTGAAAATGATCTGTGGTGTGTGTTGTTGGTTTCTTGTGAGCTATGAAATATACCCTTTTAGTAGAATGTTTATTTCTTCATTGGATTTGTTGATTTGTTGACCAAGGAGAAGAGGTAGGTGCTGACCGGACAAATATAAGTCCGATTGAAATTTGTATTAATCCGAAGGAGGCACATCTGACTCACACCTTGCTCCAATAATTCCTCACATTTTCAATGTGTAGCAACACTTACAAATTGTCAGGTGGAACTATTTGTACTACAGCATTGGAAATGAGGATCTGTCCAAACACAATGTTGATGAAATGCAAGAACAGCCTTCTCTGACCAATAGGTTTCCTCAGCATGATTTTATTATAACATTATCCATGTTTTTTCTTTGCAGCCCTCAAAAACAAATGTTGATCCCCATGTAACGACACGTGATATTCCACAGGGGGGCACTTAGGGTCTGTAACGAAAGGAGGTTGAACACATTGTACCTTGAATACAATCTGAATTTACACACAGCCTCAACTATTTAAATGACAGAAAACATTATATTCAGCTCTCACACAGTACATTAATAGATGATGATCCCTTGGGTTTTTCACAGTCCATCATAATAAATACTTTTTTGGCAACTTATGTATTGTTGTCTAAGGTTCATTCCGAAACGCATTCTCTCCACCAAAGCCCAAAGCTTACTAGCATTATAAATATATCACTCAAGTTTAAGAGGTGTTATCACATTTTTGTAGAGATTTATATGGGGGCCAGTGCAAAGACTCACATTGCACTGTAAGATCAGTCATGCATCGTACACAGTTTCTCTAGAAACATGCATGAGAAAGCTATGACTAAGCAGAGAAGTATGGATGTATCAATTGTTCTAGAACTGGTTCAAGAAAGAAGAGCTAGAGAGCAAAGCATAGAAGGATGTTGGTTTACATATGAACACTTTCCATCATACTCTCAGGAAGGTTAGGTTAGTTAGGCTACATGTGATTGTGCGTCACCATAACTGAAACATGGCCTTCTTTCTTTCACGGTTTCACGTCATGGTTCAAGTATTTGCATAAACTGGGAAACATGTGCATACACATTTCAATTTCCCTGGCCGGCAGTGAAGGGGTTTTAATCAGCTGTGTGCTCTCAGTGTACGCTCACTAGCAGAATCTGTCTGCCAAAAAATCTGTCTGGCGCAGCTGCTGCGCTAAGGCTAATCTTCTGTCACAGAGAGCGCTGACAACCAGAGGTGTTTCCAGAGGACAACAACACAGAGCAGGTTAGAGAAGCTTCAAACCTAACCGCGCACACACATACACACACACAGATCTAGGAGCAGTTGACCTCCACAGAATGTGAACATTAGCCACTGATATCTGACATCAGTATAGTTTATAAAAGTGTTAGCTAGCTGACAATCTGGTTGACCTGTAGCATATAAACATTTGTTGGCACAAATTAAAATAATTATTGCTCAAATTCCCACCGCCACTCTCTGACTAGGTTTATTAATAACTTAATATTAAGTTCATATGGACCCATTGTCTTAGACTTGAAATCTTGGACCAGGATTCAAACACAGGGACTCTTATTTCAGCCATAGGGACTTGTAACTCGACTCGACTCAAACATGGGTGACTTTGACTCAACTCAGAGTTAGCCATAGGGTCTTGTGAATTGACTCGGATTTATGCTTTAGTAAGGGGTACCCCAGCTTGGATACACTTTTCTGCGGCTCCCTCAAAAGCAATAAGCAGACATTTTGATTATACCTCCCAACTCAACTCCCTGTTGGGGTGAGTCTATCTACAAATAAACGCAGCAAGAGGATTACAACAGCTAACACAGGAAGCTGAAATCCTGGGGTCCGCCTTATGTTCCCTCAGTTCTACCCCATTTTGAAAAGGTGCTTTTCATCCATGACCAGGCCATGTTTTGGCAGTTTTGCTGCACTAGGCAAGACAATTGCAGACATTCTCCAATCTGGCAAAGAAATAGGCCTATAGTGTACAGTGTCGGCCTATAATGTCATTTTATAACTAGGCCTACCATAAGATAGCCTCCCATTTGTAAAACATGCAGTTGCATTGGCTTTATTAACCTAGTCCCGATTCCTGACAAAAGCTTATAGGGACTTGTCCTTTAAGATATGAACATCAGTTTCCCAAGTTTATTATGAGTTTTCTTGAGGCTTTTTGCAAAGAGATCAATGCTGATGTAAAGGCCTACGTCTTCACAGCAGTACAAACCTGAAACCACTTATTATCAGTACATTGTATTCCACCTTGTGAAACCAGGGGTCTAGTGGAGGGTAAATGCAAATATGATTAAAAAATGGCCTGTTATGAGAGAGAAACAGAGATTGTGAGAGTAGCTGAGTGCCAATAGAGATGAGATGGCTGTTAATATCACTAGGCTGTTTGGTCTGTGTGCAGGTAGTGAACCTGATTGCTGAGGGGTTAGGTTGCTAGTTAGAATCTTAACCTGCCATTAGCTACTTTTGTGTCAGCAAGTCTACAGACCATTCAAGTAGCTGCACTTAACACCTCACTGATAGTGATTGTGTAAGCTACAAACCCAAATTGTCTAAGGAAATGTTGGTGACAGTAATAATATTGCACAAATATTCAGAAATCTGGGCTGATGGAATCATTGTCTACTAGCCATAATTTCTGCTGGAGAAGCTGTCCCTCCCCCACTGCAGTGTGCACAAAAGTACCAAACCACCAAAACTTTCACAGGTCAACACAGTTCCCCCTCCCCCATGCTGCAGTGACAAATCTCTCCCCAGGGTTGCCATGTACATTGTGTTGTCTTTTATTGAGGTACTTTTAAAACTTTGCTGCGGGTAAAAAGTGTTGGTTGCTGCGTGCAAGTATTTATACTACTTCTATATTGCACCGTTATCAACATGATATTTTTTAAAACCCATTAATTTCCCTGTAATCTGCTGAGATTGTAACAGTTTTCAGGCTTTGAAGGCGGGTTTTTACTGGAATTACTAGAAATGTGAAATTGATCTGGCAAGCCTGTCTCTGCCTGAGCATGATCACAACAAAAGTAGCTGTGTGCAGCAAGTTTTTTAAGGAAGAGGAGGATGGTTGCAGACGTTCTCATTCATGCAAGAAGGTAAGCTATTAACTAAACTGTTAACCAATATTTTAACTAAAATTGTTATATTGATATATTGCGTCATGAGATTTAAATTGGTTGGCTCATCCAAACAATTCATTAATGTGCAATTGTTACTTTATACTTATTTACTGCTTGCTAATGATTAGCGTGCTAGCCAATGATTAGCGTGCTAGCTAGCGGTTAGCGTGCTAGTTTAGCATATGTAACGGATGTGAAATGGCTAGCTAGTTAGCGGGTACGCGCTAGTAGCATTTCAATCAGTTGCGTCGCTTACTCTGAGACTTAAGTAGTGTTGCCCCTTGCTCTGCAAGTGCCGTGGCCTTTGTGGAGCGATGGGTAACGATGCTTCGTGAGCGACCGTCGTTGATGTGTGCAGAGGGTCCCTGGTTCGCGCCCGTGTCGGGGCGAGGGGACGGTTTAAAGTTATACTGTTACACATAATTGGTAAAAATGTCTTGTGGTTAACCCAATGTTACATGCATTGGAAAATAATATTGCTAGTGTAACTTGAATTGGTTTACAAGCTAGCTAGAAAAGCCAGTTCCTTTTCATCTGTTTTGTCAAGTCATAAGCATGCAAGCGTGCTGAAATATTTAAATAAATCCCCTCATTTAAGTTTTGGCTGTTTTTTTTATCGCCATTACCCAAAGAGAAATAAGTTGCTAGTTACTTTGGCTTTGCATTTTAAACAGTGAAACACCACAACAAGAATAAAGATTGTGGAAAGTGTCAAATTTGGTAGGACTGTGCCAATTCACATGCCTTGCTTTAGCCATATCACTCATACTGTTTCTTGTTTTGTTCATCCATAAAAGCAGATCAGCCTTAGTTGCATCCAGGAACTTGCATAATGTGCTTATGTTATGCTTATACTTGCTTTTTTACTTTGAAAGTCGTTTTAAAAAAGGAAATTGTAATAGATGTTTGTAGGACCTCTGTCAGTCAATGATAACAGTCATTGGTGTCCACCAGCCCATCCCCTTTGTGTGCTGAGCAATCTTGTTATTCTTTTAAGTCTCAACCATTCTTTTAGAAACTTGTCTTCCTTTACAAAGGCACTGCAGAGGCTAAGAAGATGCATGGAAACTCTAAAAGAAACATAATTCAACATGTAGGCCAGATTTGAAAAGGAAATAATAAATCCCGAAGCTCAGTGTAATGGCTCTCGTCGGTGGAAGGAGAGGAGGACCAAAGCGCAGCGTGGTGCGTATCCATATTTATTAGAATACTAATCAATTATGAACAAAAACAATAAACAGAAAACCCAACGAAGCTACAGTCCCGAACTAGTGAACACAGACAAACCAGGAACACAAGAACAGGAACAATCACCCACAAACCAATAGTGAAAACAGTCTACCTTAATATGGTTCCCAATCAGAGACAATGCAAAACACCTGCCTCTGATTGAGAACCATATCAGGCCAAATGACAAACCTAAACATAGAAACACAAAACATAGAAACACATAACATAGACTGCCCACCCCAACTCACGCCCTGACCATACTGACTAAAGACAAAGCAAAGGAAAATAAAGGTCAGAACGTGACACTCAGGTTTGTCAGTTGTTTAGAATGAGGATACTGGGGATGGTTGAATCATATTCAATTGCCTAATTTGCACATGACTAGTTTCATTTTATTGTATCCTTAGATGTCAGACACCGAGGCTGCCTGCACCGCCGTTGATCAGAACAGACAGCGTATACGTAAGTTAGTGTCATTCAACACCAGCACATACTGTAAGTTCGTGTGAATCAGCTTTGTAAATCAAAGACAGGCAAGTCTGCACTTCCATCCCATATTCATTGTTTTATAACCTAATGTAGAGGAGCACAGAGCCATAACTAATCAAAATGTGCCAGTGTCCAAATACTTTGTTATTTGTCTAGTTGTCCAATATACTTTTCTTCTGCAATACAGTTGACCAAAGCTATGCTTGGATACAGGACTGATGACTCAATAACCAGTATTGACAACAGTGAAGATGGTTATGTCCCAGGGCCATCAGGATCATCAGAGGAAGGCAATTTCTATGAAGAAAATCTGACCGGTGTGCCTATACCTTACATACACATGGACCTATTCTTAATTGCAATGTCCTTATCGACATGTTTTCCACTGATGTTTTCCAGGAGAGATGTCAGCGATTCGGGCCAATGACCAAGGGAAAGCTGGGACAAAAAAGAGGCTCACACGGTAAGCATGTTTCCTCTTGCCTTCAGTCAGTGCATTTTCACTCTGTAGTGTCAACTAGATTCCATACAGATTGAGTCTGCCTTGATGTCAGCATTGCACATTCTCCTCTCACATCCTTATCTCTGTAGTTATTTCGTTGGGATTGTTAGTTTAATCTCAACACACTCTCTGCAGATACAGCTGTAACCTTGTAGAGTTAATACAGAGAGATGTTCAAGTACTGTATTGCGGTCAACCTTTATTTAATGTAGTCATTCATAATGCCATCTCTTTCCAAAGGTGCCAAAGGAACAAAAAGGTATTGGTCGACAATAGAGGTGGATGCAGTTGAAGATTCCTTGATGGATTTCATCCGACTGAGATAAACGCCTGGAAAACAAGACTGTGAGAAATGCATTGCTGCTTCTCCCCAAGCACTAGTAAACAGGGACTGGAGAGCAGTAAAGTTCTATGTACACAACAGAATAGTTGCAGATCAGAGAAAATAAGTGTATGAGATGCTTCTGGTTATCTTGGTGTACTTCTGAGGATTTAATGGGACTCACTTGACTTAAGCTCATAGGCAGATGACAAATGTCCTCTATCTTACTATACGGGGGAGTTTTTCCGGGTGGGTGGTTCACTTTTGTAGTGACTAAGGTCTCAAGAATACAAAGTCTGCTGACTTTGAATGTTAAAAGGGGGAAAAAATACAATTCTAAACTATTAATCTGTTACTTGGATATATTGAATCCATTACTGAAATGGTTGTTCCAGTTTAAATACTTTACAGAAGAACTACACTACAGCTGTTGAATTGCCATCCGTGTTGCACCATTGTGGTATTCTACATGAATATTTTCAGCCCAAAAATAGAATGAATGCGTCAAATATCGAGAATTTAAATTTGTTAATTATTTTACGGTTCCATTAGGTACAACGTAGGCAGTTGGATAGCTTTTATAGATTTCATAGGAGGCATTCTCTCAATGGCTGATGGCAATGCATTGCAATGCATTGTGTGGCTGCTGCCAAGATACATACTCAATCTCTAGCCACTAATAGTTAATAATACGATGTAATAAATGTATCACTAGTCACTTAAACAATGCCACATTATATAATGTTTACATACCCTACATTACTCATCTCATATGTATATACTGTACTCTGTACCATCTACTGCATCTTGCCTATGCCGTTCGGCCATCGCTCATCCTTATATTTATATGTACATATTCTTAATTATTCCTTTGCTCACAAGAAACCAACAACACACACCACAGATCATTTTCAACTGCATTAAAACTTTATAGAAACAGATCTCTTTGGAACATGCTGAGGATAAATTAACATTTGCCTAACTAGAATAACAAGTGGATTAATATTAATCTCTAGTTGATACTGAGGGACATATTCTATCATCACTCTAGTGTACTAGATACTTTGGGTACTCCCAAGGGGTTGAAGCAGTCCATCTTCAGGAAGAGAACACTCTTCAAGAAGCTACACACCCCAGGGATGAAAGTACTTTGACAGCTTGTGGCTCCTGTTGGGTCTCATAGGAAAAGTCTGTTCCAACAGTACTTCTGAAAGTAGCTGCTGCTTATGCACAACAGCCTGGATCGGTGGGCGCTGAATCATTTCTGTCACCTGCCCTTTGTGGTTTGGGGTTGAAAGGGCAGTGGAGGTACTAGGATGGTAGGCAGAGCAGACGCTGAGATGATGCTGGCTGATCCTCTCTGGTCCATGGTAGGCCATGAGGTCTCAATAGGGCTCCCGATTGGCACAGCCGTCTAAGGCACTGGTCCCATAGGGCGACGTACAATTGGCCCAGTGCCATCCGGGTTAGGGTTTGGCCGGGGTAGGCCGTCATTGTAAATAAGAATTTGTTCTTGACTAACTTGCCTATTTAAATAAAGGTAATAAAATGAAGGTGTGTGTGTTTGCGCGACCCCCTACAACTTGCTTTGCTCCATCTCTTCAGAAAGAGACTCTTCATCCACCTCCAAGATCGAGGGCAGTGATGGAGAGACACACACATGGAAGAAAGGCCCAGACTTAAAGTTAACATCCCAGTGAATGGGCTTCACTCTCTTCCTGCGCCCTCGTTGGCTATTCTCCCATTCCCGCTTGGCCTTGGCACGGGAGGCGGGCATGTGCCACCGCTTGATAGGAGGCTGTTCCGCCAGTGGGGCCAAGGGGGTCAAGAGGATTTCAAAGGGGCACTTCTCGCCCGCCTGCATGGCTCTCCTACTGGTCAGTAAAGCGGTGTGGTCGGTGCGACCTGTGTGGCTGGGCGTAGGTCTGGGCAGGGGGTGACAGCCATCATCTCCGCCTACGTTAGCTGGGTGGCAGATTAAAGGTGGACCACAGAGGAATATCCTCTCAGTGCTACTGAAGGACAGGGGCTCAGAGGGTAATATGATTTGTTTGTCACCCAGTTGTTCTTGTAGCTGCTGGTCCAGCATAGCAGACCGGATCTGTAAGAGCTGGATCCTCTTGGACACACGCCGTGATCTGGCGTTGGCTGGCCGGGCTGGCACTGGGTAGGCAGGTGGGGCAGGCACTTGGCTGGAAGGAACCGGAGAAGCAGATGGAGTAGGCACCAGAAGGTCAGGCACATGGCTGACCATTGGGGTAGGCAATGGGATGGCCATCTGGGCAGGTGAGGCTGACACTGCAATGGTTGGCAGCACAGGGAAAGAATTGGTGCTCTCCCTCCTACCCATGGAGTTTATAATCTCTAAGGTCTGGTTAGGGAACCTCAGAGTGCTGCCGTCAGTATGTCTTGTTATCCTAGCTATCCCGGTCTTGGGTCGTGCCAGGCTTCTGCTGGCCTGGACCTCCGGCTGGAGGACATCCACAGGAGAACATGGCGGCTGCAAGAGGCTGCCGTCGGACAGAGACCGTCTGGCCTGAGCAAGAGGAGAGAGGGGCCTTTGGTCCTGGATGTTAGACGTCTTGAGAGGATTGGCCTGGATCCTGACCTCAGACTGGCTGCATGGAGTCCCAGATAAAGGAGCTACTGCCTTGGCTGCAGTGGAGCATACATTGGGCCTCTTAGGGATGCTTCCTGGTGTCTGTGGTCTGCTGGATTTAATCTCTGGCTCCTGCTTTTTGCTGGAGGTAAATGTGCTCCCTCCAGTTTTTGTTTTGACCGGACCCAGACACTTGCTACCCATCTGTCCCTCCAGCTGCAGACGAGGCATGCGAGGCACCTTGGGGGTGTTTTTGATCCTTTGGACATTGAGAGAGGTCACAGTGAGCATTGGGAGCCTGATGGGTGGAGTGGCCATTGGAAGCCTTCCCATGTCAGCCCTCTCTTTAGTCACATCCATGTTGTGGAAGTGGGATCGGCGGCATTGGCGGCATTGGCTGTAGGACAATATCACTGGCACTCCGGACACTGAGGATGTCTGTCAGGCTGTTCTCAGAACTGTTCTGACTGGTCTCTTGTGTCCGAGTCCTGGACTTCCCTCTGTCTTTCATGGCTGTGAGAGTCACAGTGGAGGAGCAAACAGCAACAAAAAGCATGTTTGAGAATAAGAATATAGAATAAATTACAATAGATTTTGATCAAAGTTGTTACTATAAATGTGTGTTTTTCCACTTTCAAAGGACATTCCAATTCCTGCCAAAATGTTCATAAATTCATTTAAATGAAAGATTCACAGCCTAAGCCCTACCTTCAATTTGGATTTCCAGATAATTTGCACACGTTGGATTTGACTATACAGTTTCAACAATATATTCTTGAAAACAGAAACACAAGACAACAAGACCTAGTCACAAATCACAAAACATAACAGTTTTTCTGACAGTTGTTGGTCAAATAAAGTTGTCATATGATAAAAGTAACGTATTTGATATTATTTCATAAAATTATAGGTCCTACCTCAGTTCAGGAAGAGCGTCAATGACCTGTCTATGGAATGTTTTATTTTAACAAAAGAATGCTTCATTATGACATCATGTACATTATGACATAGCAGCTGTCCGTCCACATCATAAAAGTTTGTCAAATCCACTTGAATAGGCATGAAATGTCATTAAATATAATAGGCCTAATTCAACAATTTAATAAAAATAATAGTTTGACAGTAATTATTCAGTTTACTGGCTTTTATTTTCATTACAGTAGTGGTTTTGAATTTATTAAATTGAGATTAGGCCTAGTGAGTGTAGTAGAACTCGATCGCTCATTGAACATCTGTGTGGAACGTTCGCAGCTGACGCCACACAGACGCCTTTGGAAAAAAATGTGCGATTTTAGTTTCATATTCAATTTATCAGCATATATGCACGGCAAATAAATTCCCACTATTCAAATAAATCTGAAAATTGCAATTATCTATTTATTATAACGAGAATCACTGTGGTGTCAATGTTTTTGATTATGTCCAAGTAGGAACATAGCTACAAGGGTTGTTTATGAGATCTAGCAAAGCTTTAGGTGGGCTAATATAAGGTATAGATGCCAATGTAACAGGGGTCAGACACTCCTCCTCTATTTGTCTCCAAGAGGGTGAACTTGTTGTATCTTGCCATACCCACACAGCCTTTAACTGAGATGCCCAGTAATACAACTGGACGTCAGGTAGAGTGAGTCCTCTTGAGTATGGTTAGCATAAAGTTGTGAGTTTCACTCTGGGGGGTTTCCTTTTCCACAGAAATGAAGAAATCTTCCTATTAGGTTGTTTGAAAAAAACTTGGGAATAGGAAAGGGCAAGGTTTGAAAAGGGTACAAGAATTTTGGTAATATATTCATCTTTACACAATTGACCGGCCCAATAAGAGTAATTGGTAAATCCCGCCATCTATCCAATTCTTCCCCAACCTTTTTGAGAAGTGGAGTATAGTTCAGTTGATATGTCTTAATCATTTCAGAAGGAATTTGCAATCCAAGATATATCATTTTCTGTGGTTTTCAAGAAAACAGTTGGTCTAAGATTGGGTTCTGCATAGCTGCCCTGTTAAAAGGCATAATTATACTCTTCGATAGGTTTATTTTATATCCTGAAAAGGTCCCATATTCTTTCAGGATATCAACTAATGTTCGGAGTGAAATTTCTGGTTTAGTGAAGTAAAGCAAAATGTCATCGGCATATAGCGAGACCAGATGTTCACGCCCACCTATACGAACACCATGGATGGATGGATGAGATCGAAAAGCTTCTGCCAGTGGCTCTATAGCCAAAGAAAAAAGGAGCGGACTAGCTGGACAACCCTGTCTTGTGCCACGTGATAGGAAGAACTGTGAGGAAATGTTTCCATTAGTCAGGATCTGAGCTACCGGACATGTGTTCAGTAATCTAATCAGACCTACATACTTAGGTCCAATAGTCATCCTCTGTAAAACTTCAAACAGGTAGTTCCATTCTATGTAGTCAATAGCTTTTTCCGCATCTAATGAAGCCGCCGCATAGATTCTTGGTCATTCTCTACATAATGCATAATATTAAATAATCTTCTGATATTATCAGGAGATGAGCGGTTTCTTACAAAGCCTGTTTGGTCCATATCAACCAAGTCCGGTAGAACCTTATCCAGTTTAAGAGCAATGAGTTTCGCAAGAATCTTATATGAAGTGTTCATTAGAGTTATTGGTCTATACGACCCACAAAGCATAGGATCTTTCCCAGGTTTTAACAAAACTGTGATCAGTGCCTGTTCAAGTGTGTCTGGGAGCTTTTCTGTCTCTATGGCATAATTAAACATACTGCAAAGAGGCTCAATTAGTTTGGGTAAAAAGGATCGATAGAATTCAATAGGGAATCCGTCTAACCCTGGTGATTTTCCCCCAGCAGTGTTGAAAATGGATTCCTTAATCTGATGTAATCTCTTTCGCCATGTGCTCTCTATCCTCATCATTTAAAGTTTGTAAATTGAGTTTGTTCAAAAACTCATGCATTGTGGCAGGGGCATCCCCTTCAGACTTGTACAATGTTTCATAAAACTCCCTGAAGACTAGATTAATTTCCTCAGGACTGTGAACAACTGTGTTATTGGGTATCTTAATAGAGCTAATAATTCTACTAGCATCCTCTCGTCTTATTTGCCAAGCAAGCAACTTTCCTGCTTTAGCTCCATGTTCGTAGTGGTTTTGTTTTGTTCTCCTAAGAGCATTTTCCACTTTATGAGTCGTCAGGGTGTTATATTCCAATCGCTTTGAGTCAAATTTTTGTAGAGTTGAGTCGTCAAATGTTACACTATGTTCATTTTCCAGACTAACTAATCTACTTGAGCCTTATACATCTTACGAGCACCTGAACTAAAGGATATGATTTGCCCCCTCAGATATGCAAGGCGAGTTTCCCATAAAATTAGGGAGAGGCAGAGTTGTTATTGGTGCTAAAAAATATGTCTATATGAGTGTTCAGAAATGTTACAAATGTGGGATTATTTAGCAAGTATTTGCCAAACCTCCATCTTCTTGAGGGTGGCTGTGCTCTACTGACTGGTACTGAAGCCAGCAGGGCAAAATGATCTGATATACATCTTAGTAAGTACTTACACCCAGTAGTTAAACTTCCCTTGGCTGCAGGAATAAGAAACAAGTCAATTCTAGAGTAACTGTTATGGACAGGGAAGTAAAAGGAGTATTCTTTAACCTTTTGGTTGTGAAATCTCCATAAGTCTACGAGTCCAAAGTGTTTCATTTCTGCTTTTAACATTTTATCTGCCTGTGTGAGGTTGATGCTATTAGAGGAAGATCTATCACTGGAAGGGTCCAGTACCAAGTTAAAATCCCCTGCCATTATTATCTCTGATGATGGGCACATTAACTTTAAAAAGATGTCTTGGTAAAATTTAGGATCATCATGGTTAGGCCCATACACATTCACAATGGTAATGGGCTCAGTGTTAATGAAACCTTGAATGATCACAAACCTAACTCCTTTGTCTTTAATCTGAGATTGTATCTGAAAGGGGCAATGCTTATTAATGAGTATGGCCACCCCTCTTGCCCGAGAGGTGAAAGATGAATAGTACACTTGACCATCACACTCTCTCTTCAGTTTATCATGATCAGAGTCAGTCAGGTGTATCTCCTGAAGAAGAGCTATATAAATAGCCACATAACTATTTAACCAACCCCTCTCTGCGTAAAATAAAAGTATACAGAATTTTTTTTAACTATCTGGCATAGTGTGGACGTATAGTAGCTATAGCTACACCCTTGTAAACTTAGCGAGCTGGCTAAATAGCACAGCCAACATTAGCTATGATCCAACTTTACCTCGCTAGTCATTATTACGCTAGCCATCTAGCCAGCCAGTCGATCATATGAGTAATTTCGTTGTTTCCTCATGTGCTAACAGTTCACTATCCACTGTATCCAAGTTCAAAAGACAGTTCCTCGGGGTGTAGTAGACGTGAACAAGTCAGGAAGTTCTTTCCTCATGTATGTTTCAGCCATCTTCACAGAGTCAAATGTACGCTCACCTTTCTTGGTTTCGATCCACAAAGTCGCTGGGTAGCTCAGGCCGTATGCCAAGCCAGCCTGACGCAGAAGTCTCTTCAGTGGGGAGAAAGCCATCCTCCTCTTGTGTAATGTGGAAGAAAGATCCGGAAAGATTGTAGCGGTATTAATTAGAGAGGGGTAAAGAAGATTTTGTTCGGGCGTCAGGCAGGTATTAACCATGCCGAAAGGAAAATAGTAGAACAGAGAGAGTACCACTACCAGACCCACACACATCAGCAGAAGAGACTGCCTAGAGTGTAGCCTGTTGACCAGATAGCCAGCGGAGAGAAAAGAGAATACACAACCTATAGATCCCACATCACAGTCCTTCCACAATTCTTGGCAACCCCACCAAGCATACCTCATATTATAATAATGGCAGAGCAATTAAACAGAAACTTCATACAATAAAGAACCCAGTCATCAACAGAGGATTTGCAATAATTTGTATTCTCTTCCCGTGGAGGAGTGCAGAGGGTAGGAATGTGGGGGTGGTCATATACACAAAGGCCTTAAAAATGTCCACAATCTTCTCAGCCACGTGTCCTTAGTACACCCCACCTCAACACAGTTCAAATAATAATACACACTTTAAAGCAATCTCCCTTTTAACTAAAATGTCCACCCAATTAGTTCTGGCAGGGCAATAATAGTCCAGCTCCAATGAACTTCAATGCATTAGGAAAATAGAGTGTTGCAGAGTAAAGCACTGGAACATAGCGGGAAGAGAAAGAGAGAAAGGGAACAAGAGCGATCTTAGCTGTGGTCTTTAGGGTGCAGGTGTACGGTCTGACTGTCCGATGGTGTGTTGGGTTGTAGGTTAAAGCTTCGCAACAATGTTGCTACTAATCCATTGCGATCCATAACCGTCGCGGTCCCAAACGAAAACAACCACGACGTAGAGCGATCACAACGAGGATTGATTTAAATACTTTATAACTACATACGCTGAAAACAAACAAAAACTTCTGCAGCATAGCACACACAATCAAACTGCCGCGCCACCCAAGAGCTCCTCCCCAAAGAGCTGAACAAGCTCTCTTTCATTTCCTCCTTCCTTACTGCTCATGCGCTCTTAAAGTGGCCGTGCACGGTGAAGGCTCCGTGCAGGATTTCGCCACAAGATCATGATTCTGGCATCTCCATACTTGAGCCTTCCCTTTGCTCAGGCAGCAGAGCGGATGCGAACAGTGTCCTGGTAGTGTATAAATTTAATGACAAATGCCCTGGGTGCAACCTGGCCAGGCAGCCACCTCCGTAGGGTGCGATGGGCCCTCTCGATCTCCAGTGGGTGCGCGGGAGGGGGTAGATCCAGAATTTTGGGAATCCATTCCTTTAGAAAGGAGATTGCGTCTCTTCCCTCCACGGCCTCCGGGAAACCTTGAAGTCTCAAATTCGAGTGCCTTTGGACATTTTCGTAATAATCAAATTTGTCCCTGAGTTTAGAGATGGCGTCTTCCAACTTCTTGTATTTTTGTTCCACTTCCTCGTGGACGTCCAGGGTGGCAGCCTGGTGGTCAGCATGGTCTTTTTCTAACTTTGTCACTCGTCCCTTTGTGACTTTCTGGTCTTTGTGGAGTTTATCGATCAGTACATCAATTTTGCTGAGGCGTTCAGAAAGTGTCTCTTGGATTTTTGTTATACCCTTGTCTATCTCCATTCTGAACCATGCTGGTCCTTCTTCCGAGCTAGCATCCTCCAAAGCCGAAGAAGGGTTGTCAGAGAGGGGCATTTTTCCATGCCTCGTCTGAGGCTTTGACATATTGGGCATCTTTTGCTTTGGCGATACAATAGATGGTTTATCTTCCAACTCACTATTAACGAACAGGTAAACCATGTCAAAATGCCTTAAAATTGTTTGAGGACGCTATTGCAGGAAGTTTCAATTGTCATACTTGAGTAAAAGTAAAGTTACCTTAGTAGAAAATGACTTAAGTAAAAGTCAGCCAATAAAATACTACTTGAGTAAAAGTCTAAGAGTATTTGGTTTTAAATATACTTAAGTATCAAAAGTAAATGTAGTTGCTAAAATATACTTAAGTATCAAAAGTAAAAGTATGTACCAGGGATGTTCTCTTGATTTGTGTGGGAATTGGACCATTTTGTAATGACTACCCCTTTGGGTGTCAGGAAAAATGTATGGAGTAAAAAGTACATCATATTCTTTAGGGATGGTGTTAAGTAAAGGTGAAATATGTCAAAAACAAGTATTTTTACTTAAATACTTTATATCAAAATAAAGAAAGTCGAACACTCCATATAATTTATTGGGGATTTACCAATGTTTCAGCATCACTGTGCACCTGCTCATGTTTTTTAATCTACTTAAGTACTTTAAATCACTGTAAATAACACACACACACACACACACACATATACACAGCTCAAAAAAATAAAGGGAACACTTAAACAACACAATGTAACTCCAAGTCAATCACACTTCTGTGAAATCAAACTATCCACTTAGGAAGCAACACTGATTGACAATACATTTCACATGCTGTTGTGCAAATGGAATAGACAACAGGTGGAAATTATAGGCAATTAGCAAGACACCCCCAATAAAGGAGTGGTTCTGCAGGTGGTGACCACAGACCACTTCTCAGTTCCTATGCTTCCTGGCTGATGTTTTGGTCACTTTTGAATGCTGGCGGTGCTTTCACTCTAGTGGTAGCATGAGACGGAGTCTACAACCCACACAAGTGGCTCAGGTAGTGCAGCTCATCCAGGATGGCACATCAATGCGAGCTGTGGCAAGAAGGTTTGCTGTGTCTGTCAGCACATGGAGGCGCTACCAGGAGACAGGCCAGTACATCAGGAGACGTGGAGGAGGCCGTAGGAGGGCAACAACCCAGCAGCAGGACCGCTACCTCCGGCTTTGTGCAAGGAGGAGCAGGAGGAGCACTGCCAGAGCCCTGCAAAATGACCTTCAGCAGGCCACAAATGTGCATGTGTCTGCTCAAACGGTCAGAAACAGACTCCATGAGGGTGGTATGAGGGCCCGACGTCCATAGGTGGGGGTTGTGCTTACAGCCCAACACCGTGCAGGACGTTTGCATTTGCCAGAGAACACCAAGATTGGCAAATTCGCCACTGGCACCCTGTGCTCTTCACAGATGAAAGCAGGTTCACACTGAGCACATGACAGAGTCTGGAGACGCCGTGGAGAACATTCTGCTGCCTGCAACATCCTCCAGCATGACCGGTTTGGCGGTGGGTCAGTCATGGTGTGGGGTGGCATTTCTTTGGGGGGCTGCACAGCCCTCCATGTGCTCGCCAGAGGTAGCCTGACTGCCATTAGGTACCGAGATGAGATCCTCAGACCCCTTGTGAGACCATATGCTGGTGCGGTTGGCCCTGGGTTCCTCCTAATGCAAGACAATGCTAGACCTCATGTGGCTGGAGTGTGTCAGCCGTTCCTGCAAGAGGAAGGCATTGATGCTATGGACTGGCCCGCCCGTTCCCCAGACCTGAATCCAATTGAGCACATCTGGGACATCATGTCTCGCTCCATCCACCAACGCCACGTTGCACCACAGACTGTCCAGGAGTTGGCGGATGCTTTAGTCCAGGTCTGGGAGGAGATCCCTCAGGAGACCATCCGCCACCTCATCAGGAGCATGCCCAGGCATTGTAGGGATGTCATACAGGCACGTGGAGGCCACACACACTACTGAGCCTAATTTTGACTTGTTTTAAGGACATTACATCAAAGTTGGATCAGCCTGTAGTGTGGTTTTCCACTTTAATTTTGAGTGTGACTCCAAATCCAGACCTCCATGGGTTGATAAATTTGATTTCCATTGATAATTTTTGTGTGATTTTGTTGTCAGCACATTCAACTATGTAAAGAAAAAAGTATTTAATAAGAATAGTTAATTCATTCAGATCTAGGATGTGTTATTTTAGTGTTCCCTTTATTTTTTTGAGCAGTGTATATAATATTCAACCATTTAAAAACACAGCACAGTTCAAATGGGAATACAATTATATATGTATATATGTGTGTGTGTGCTATTTACAGTGGTGTAAAGTACTTAAGTAAATTAAAAAACATGAGCTGGCGCACACCCAGAAAAATTTGTTTGTGTGGGGAAATAAACTATCAAAATAAAGTTGCACACTCCATATATAAACTCCCAGTAATTTATTGGGCATTTGCCAACGTTTCGGCATCAATGTGCCTTCTTCAGGGTAAGTTTCTAAAATCCTCCTATGGAAGAGATACATAGATGATGTCTTTGTGCTCTGGGAAGGAAGTCAGCAGGAACTAAATGAATTCCAAACTCTACTAAACGAGAGCTCTGAATACCTCAAATTCACCATGCAGACTGATGAGAGAAAAATAAACTACCTGGACTTATGGATCATCAAAGAGAATGATGCATTAGAATTAGACACAGACTTATACACAAAGCCCACAGACCGCAATACCTTGCTATGTGTGAATAGTATGCATCCCCTTCCCCTCAAGAATGGTCTACCATACAGTCAGTTATGCAGGATTAAACTAATCTGTGGCCACCAGACAGATTTTGACAGCAATGCTAAATATTTGACAGATAAATTCAAAATGAGAGGCTACAAGGACAAAACTCTGATGCTGCAATAATGAAAAATGCTGCAATAATGAAAACATCTCAAAAACCAAGAGAGGAATTACTTCAAACTCCACCAAAGAAGAAAAACAACGCAACCATCTTTTGCACTAAGTACACCAAGGGTTCAGAGAAAATGAAAGCAATCCTGAAAAAGGACTGGCATATTCTGCCATCAGACAACAACAAAAAAATTGCCCACCTCTTCAAGGAGCCTCCACTGGTGGTCTATAAGCGTGGTCGCAATATTGGAGATAGCTTGGTGAGATCTGACATGCCCCCTGAGCTCACTCAGACACTCTTGACATCTATCCCAAACGGGAACTACAGATGTGGCTCATGCACAATAGCACTATAAAAACATCCTTCAGACACCCACAAACAGGTCGAAAAATCCCTGTTAGGGGTATCATCTCATGCAAGACCATGGGAGTAATCTATCTCATCACCTGTTCATGTGGAAAAGCCTACAAAGGGAGGCTTACTGGATATCCTGTCTAAAAACATTGACCCCTAGTGGTCTGAATATTGACTTTGATCTCAGGCCCTTCTTATGAACAAGTCTTATAAATTGATATATTCTTTCTACAGCTTATTAGCATACACCTAATATGTTCCCCCTGTTGATGATGCTGATTATACATTAAGGTTAAACCAAAAGATTACATGTAACAAATATGACATGAAATACGAAACAATTAAATATGTGAAATTGAATTAAACAATAATGTATGTGGATGCTAATATGATGTACTATATTCAATGATGTTTCTATATGATAATAGCCTAATATATTTAATATGCCATAAACAATTGTTTTTTTAAACAGGTTCACTAATTCATTCTAATTAACTTAATCATTATGACACACCCCTCACTATTGTCATTGGTTGCACTAACTGCACTGTTTGTCTACATAACCTGGTTCAAGTATTCATGACATTACCCTGAAGCAGGCACAGTGATGCTGAAACGTTGGTAAATACCCAATAAATTACTGGGACTTTATATATGGAGTGTGCAACTTTCTTTATTTTAATATAAAGTATTTAAGTAAAAATACGTTAAAGTACTGTATCTGTACTTTACTATTTATGTTTTTGACATATTTTACTTAACAACATTCCTAAAGAATATGATGTACTTTTTACTCCAAACATTTTCCCTGACACCCAAAAGTACTCATTACATTATGAATGCTTAGCAGGACAGAAAATAGTCAAATTCCCACACTTATCAAGAGAACATCCCTGGTCATCCCTACTGCCTCTGATATGGCGCACTCACTAATCACTAAACACAAATGCTTTGTTTTTAAATGATGTCGGAGTGTGACCCTGGCTATCTGATTTGCTTAATTTAAGTAATTTTAAGTTCATACTTTTACTTTTGATACTTAAGTATATTTTAGCAACTATCACTCCCACAACCCTGCCGACGAAACCAGACTGTGAAGCATCAAATAGCAGATCCAAATTACCTGGTTTGAAGTTGCGATTACATTAAAAGTACATGGTGCAAGTGATCAATGCCGTTCGAGATTCTACATAGACTACAGCAATTGTGATCTGCCACAACCCTCAGTATGCCTACTATTAATTTTAAGATAGCCTTAACTTTAGGCTATTTACTGTATTACAAAAGTAATATTGAATTGTGTTTAGTTGACAAAGCAACCAAATATCAACATTTAAAGGATATATTTACTAATTGGATAGTTCAATCTAAGACACTGGCTTAATTACATTCAACTTTTATTTTTGGTTGAGTTGGAGACGTGAAGCCAACATATAATTTATTCACTTGTTTTGTCGACAAATTAACAGGCTATTTATTGTATTTCAAAAGTGATATTGAAATGTGTTTGGTCGACAACATCAATTTAAGCATCAGGGATGTCACTTCCGCCATTGGCTGACGGCGCTAATACCGAATGGGACCAAAATATTGTGGGTTTAGTGTTGACTCAAAACGAATGCACGACAAGAAAACACACACAACTACTACTATTATAGAAGTCAAAATACCCGTAGCTATGTTCCTACTTGGACATAATCAAAAACATTGACACCACAGTGATTCTCGTTCTAAGAGCATGCTATAATAAATAGATAATTGCGATTTTCAGATTTATTTGAGTAGTGAGAATTTATTTGCCGTGCATATATGCTGATAAGTTGAATATGAAACTAAAATCGTGATTTTTTCCCCAAAGGCGTCTGTGTGGCGTCAGCTACGAACGTTCCACACAGATGTTCAATGAGCTATCGAGTTCTACTAAACTCACTAGGCCTACTCTCATTTTAATCAATTCAAAACCACTACTGTAATGAAAATAAAAGCCAGTAAACTGAATAATTACTGTCAAACTATTATTTTTATTAAATTGTTGAATTAGTCCTATTATATTTAATGTTACATTTCATGCCTATTCAAGTGGATTTGACAAACTTTTATGATGTGGACGGACGGCTGCTATGTCATAATGTACATGATGTCATAATGAAGCATTCTTTTGTTAAAATAAAACATTCCATAGACAGGTCATTAACGCTCTTCTTGAACTGAGGTAGGACCTATAATTTAATGAAATAATCTCAAATGCATTACTTTTATTTTACGAGATCTTAAAATTTGATCAATAACGGTCAGAAACTGTTATGTTTTGTGATTTGTGACTAGGTCTTGTTGTTTTGTGTTTCTGTTTTCAAGAATATATTGTTGAAACTGTATAGTCAAATCCTACGTGTGCAAATTATCTGGAAGTCCAAATTGAAGGTAGGCCTTAGTCTGTAAATCTTTAATTTTTATGAATTTATGAACATTTGGCAGGAATTGGAATGTCCTTTGAAAGTGGAAAAACACACATTTATAGTAACAACTTTGATCAAAATCTATTGTAATTTATTCTATATTCTTATTCTCAAACATGCTTTTTGTTGCTGTTTGCTCCTCCACTGTGACTCTCACAGCCATGAAAGACAGAGGGAAGTCCAGGACTCGGACACAAGAGACCAGTCAGAACAGTTCTGAGAACAGTCTGACAGACATCCTCAGTGTCCGGAGTGCCAGTGATATTGTCCTACAGCCAATGCCACCAGGGAGAAAGAATAGCCGATCCCACTTCCACAACATGGATGGGACTAAAGAGAGGGCTGACATGGGAAGGCTTCCAATGGCCACTCCACCCATCAGGCTCCCAATGCTCACTGTGACCTCTCTCAATGTCCAAAGGATCAAAAACACCCCCAAGGTGCCTCGCATGCCTCGTCTGCAGCTGGAGGGACAGATGGGTAGCAAGCGTCTGGGTCCGGTCAAAACCAAAACTGGAGGGAGCACATTTACCTCCAGCAAAAAGCAGGAGCCAGAGATTAAATCCAGCAGACCACAGACACCAGGAAGCATCCCTAAGAGGCCCAATGTATGCTCCACTGCAGCCAAGGCAGTAGCTCCATTATCTGGGACTCCATGCAGCCAGTCTGAGGTCAGGATCCAGGCCAATCCTCTCAAGACGTCTAACATCCAGGACCAAAGTCACCGCTCTCCTCCTGCTCAGGCCAGACGGTCTCTGTCCGACGGCAGCCTCTTGCAGCCGCCATGTTCTCCTGTGGATGTCCTCCAGCCGGAGGTCCAGGCCAGCAGAAGCCTGGCACGACCCAAGACCGGGATAGCTAGGATAACAAGACATACTGACGGCAGCACTCTGAGGTTCCCTAACCAGACCTTAGAGCTTATAAACTCCATGGGTAGGAGGGAGAGCACCAATTCTTTCCCTGTGCTGCCAACCATTGCAGTGTCAGCCTCACCTGCCCAGATGGCCATCCCATTGCCTACCCCAATGGTCAGCCATGTGCCTGACCTTCTGGTGCCTACTCCATCTGCTTCTCCGGTTCCTTCCAGCCGAGTGCCTGCCCCACCTGCCTCCCCAGTGCCAGCCCGGCCTGCCAACGCCAGATCACGGCGTGTGTCGAAGAGGATCCAGCTCTTACAGATCCGGTCTGCTATGCTGGACCAGCAGCTACAAGAACAACTGGGTGACAAACAAAACATATTACCCTCTGAGCCCCTGTCCTTCAGTAGCACTGAGAGGATATTCCTCTGTGGTCCACCTTTAATCTGCCACCCAGCTAACGTAGGCGGAGATGATGGCTGTCACCCCCTGCCCAGACCTACGCCCAGCCACACAGGTCGCACCGACCACACCGCTTTACTGACCAGTAGGAGAGCCATGCAGGCGGGCGAGAAGTGCCCCTTTGAAATCCTCTTGACCCCCTTGGCCCCACTGGCGGAACAGCCTCCTATCAAGCGGTGGCACATGCCCGCCTCCCGTGCCAAGGCCAAGCGGGAATGGGAGAATAGCCAACGAGGGAGCAGGAAGAGAGTGAAGCCCATTCACTGGGATGTTAACTTTAAGTCTGGGCCTTTCTTCCATGTGTGTGTCTCTCCATCACTGCCCTCGATCTTGGAGGTGGATGAAGAGTCTCTTTCTGAAGAGATGGAGCAAAGCCAGTTGTAGTTGTAGGGGGCACACACACACATCATAATTTAAAAAATGTTTTAACCTTTATTTAAATAGGGAAGTTAGTTAAGAACAAATGCTTATTTACAATGACGGCCTACCCCGGCCAAACCCTAACCCGGACGGCACTGGGCCAATTGTACGCCGCCCTATGGGACCAGTGCATTAGACGGCTGCGCCAATTGGGAGCCCTATTGAGACCTCATGGCCTACCATGGACCAGAGGATCAGCCAGCATCATCCCAGCGTCTGCTCTGCCTGCCATCCTAGTACCTCCACTGCCCTTTCAACCCCAAACCACAAAGGGCAGGTGACAGAAATGATTCAGCGCCCACCGATCCAGGCTGTTGTGCATAAGCAGCAGCTACTTTCAGAAGTACTGTTGGAACAGACTTTTCCTATGAGATCCAAAAGGAGCCACAAGCTGTCAAAGTACTTTCATCCCTGGGGTGTGTAGCTTCTTGAAGAGTGTTCTCTTCCTGAAGATGGACTGCTTCAACCCCTTGGGAGTACCCAAAGTATCTAGTACGCTAGAGTGATGATAGAATATGTCCCTCAGTATCAACTAGAGATTAATATTAATCCACTTGTTATTCTAGTTAGGCAAATGTTAATTTATCCTCAGCATGTTCCAAAGAGATCTGTTTCTATAAAGTTTTAATGCAGTTGAAAATGATCTGTGGTGTGTGTTGTTGGTTTCTTGTGAGCAAAGGAATAATTAACAATATGTACATATAAATATAAGGATGAGCGATGGCCGAACGGCATAGGCAAGATGCAGTAGATGGTATAGAGTACAGTATATACATATGAGATGAGTAATGTAGGGTATGTAAACATTATATAAAGTGGCATTGTTTAAATGACTAGTGATACATTTATTACATCGTATTATTAACTATTAGTGGCTAGAGATTGAGTATGTATCTTGGCAGCAGCCACACAATGCATTGCAATGCATTGCCATCAGCCATTGAGAGAATGCCTCCTATGAAATCTATAAAAGCTATCCAACTGCCTACGTTGTACCTAATGGAACCGTAAAATAATTATCAAGTTTAAATTCTCGATATTTGACGCATTCATTCTATTTTTTGGCTGAAAATATTCATGTAGAATGCCACAATGGTGCAACACGGATGGCAATTCAACGGCTGTAGTGTAGTTCTTCTGTAAAGTATTTAAACTGGAACAACCATTTCAGTAATGGATTCAATATATCCAAGTAACAGATTAATAGTTTAGAATTGTATTTTTTTTTTCTGTAACATTCAAAGTCAGCAGGCTTTGCATTCTTGAGACCTTAGTCACTACAAAAGTGAACCACCCACCCGGAAAAACTCCCCCGAATAGTGAGATAGAAGACATTTGTCATCTGCCTATGAGCTTAAGTCAAGTGAGTCTCATTAAATCCTCAGAAGTACACGAAGATAACCAGAAGCATCTCATACACTTATTTTCTCTGATCTGCAACTATTCTGTTGTGTACATAGAACTTTACTGCTCTCCAGTCCCTGTTTACTAGTGCTTGGGGAGAAGCAGCAATGCATTTCTCACAGTCTTGTTTTCCAGGCGTTTATCTCAGTCGGATGAAATTCATCAAGGAATCTTCAACTGCATCCACCTCTATTGTCGACCAATACCTTTTTGTTCCTTTGGCACCTTTGGAAAGAGATGGCATTATGAATGACTACATTAAATAAAGGTTGACTACAATACAGTACTTGAACATCTCTCTGTATTAACTCTACAAGGTTACAGCTGTATCTGCAGAGAGTGTGTTGAGATTAAACTAACAATCCCAACGAAATAACTACAGAGATAAGGATGTGAGAGGAGAATGTGCAATGCTGACATCAAGGCAGACTCAATCTGTATGGAATCTAGTTGACACTACAGAGTGAAAATGCACTGACTGAAGGCAAGAGGAAACATGCTTACCGTGTGAGCCTCTTTTTTGTCCCAGCTTTCCCTTGGTCATTGGCCCGAATCGCTGACATCTCTCCTGGAAAACATGTCGATAAGGACATTGTAATTAAGAATAGGTCCATGTGTATGTAAGGTATAGGCACACCGGTCAGATTTTCTTCATAGAAATTGCCTTCCTCTGATGATCCTGATGGCCCTGGGACATAACCATCTTCACTGTTGTCAATACTGGTTATTGAGTCATCAGTCCTGTATCCAAGCATAGCTTTGGTCAACTGTATTGCAGAAGAAAAGTATATTGGACAACTAGACAAATAACACAAAGTATTTGGACACTGGCACATTTTGATTAGTTATGGCTCTGTGCTCCTCTACATTAGGTTATAAAACAATGAATATGGGATGGAAGTGCAGACTTGCCTGTCTTTGATTTACAAAGCTGATTCACACGAACTTACAGTATGTGCTGGTGTTGAATGACACTAACTTACGTATACGCTGTCTGTTCTGATCAACGGCGGTGCAGGCAGCCTCGGTGTCTGACATCTAAGGATACAATAAAATGAAACTAGTCATGTGCAAATTAGGCAATTGAATATGATTCAACCATCCCCAGTATCCTCATTCTAAACAACTGACAAACCTGAGTGTCACGTTCTGACCTTTATTTTCCTTTGCTTTGTCTTTAGTTAGTATGGTCAGGGCGTGAGTTGGGGTGGGCAGTCTATGTTATGTGTTTCTATGTTTAGGTTTGTCATTTGGCCTGATATGGTTCTCAATCAGAGGCAGGTGTTTTGCATTGTCTCTGATTGGGAACCATATTAAGGTAGACTGTTTTCACTATTGGTTTGTGGGTGATTGTTCCTGTTCGTGTGTTCCTGGTTTGTCTGTGTTCACTAGTTCGGGACTGTAGCTTCGTTGGGTTTTCGTCTGTTTATTGTTTTTGTTCATAATTGATTAGTATTCTAATAAATATGGATACGCACCACGCTGCGCTTTGGTCCTCCTCTCCTTCCACCGACGAGAGCCATTACACTGAGCTTCGGGATTTATTATTTCCTTTTCAAATCTGGCCTACATATTGAATTATGTTTCTTTTAGAGTTTCCATGCATCTTCTTAGCCTCTGCAGTGCCTTTGTAAAGGAAGACAAGTTTCTAAAAGAATGGTTGAGACTTAAAAGAATAACAAGATTGCTCAGCACACAACAAAGGGGATGGGCTGGTGGACACCAATGACTGTTATCATTGACTGACAGAGGTCCTACAAACATCTATTACAATTTCCTTTTTTAAGACGACTTTCAAAGTAAAAAAGCAAGTATAAGCATAACATAAGCACATTATGCAAGTTCCTGGATGCAACTAAGGCTGATCTGCTTTTATGGATGAACAAAACAAGAAACAGTATGAGTGATATGGCTAAAGCAAGGCATGTGAATTGGCACAGTCCTACCAAATTTGACACTTTCCACAATCTTTATTCCTGTTGTGGTGTTTCACTGTTTAAAATGCAAAGCCAAAATAACTAGCAACTTATTTCTCTTTGGGTAATGGCGATAAAAAACCCGCCAAAACTTAAATGAGGGGATTTATTTAAATATTTCAGCACGTTTGCATGCTTATGACTTGACAAAACAGATAAGGAACTGGCATTTCTAGCTAGCTTGTAAACCAATTCAAGTTACACTAGCAATATTATTTTCCAATGCATGTAACATTGGGTTAACCACAAGACATTTTTTGCCAATTATGCTAAACTAGCACGCTAACCGCGAGCTAGCACGCTAATCATTAGCAAGCAGTAAATAAGTATAAAGTAACAATTGCACATTAATGAATTGTTTGGATGAGCCAACCAATTTCAATCTCATGACGCAATATATCAATATAACAATTTTTGTTAAAATATTGGTTAACAGTTTAGTTAATAGCTTACCTTCTTGCATGAATGAGAACGTCTGCAACCATCCTCCTCTTCCGTAAAAAACTTGCTGCACAGCTACTTTTGTTGTGATCATGCTCAGGCAGACAGGCTTGCCAGATCAATTTTACATTTCTAGTAATTCCAGTAAAAACCCGCCTTCAAAGCCTGAAAACTGTTACAATCTCAGCACATTACAGGGAAATTAATGGGTTTTAAAAAATATCATGTTGATAACGGTGCAATATAGAAGTAGTATAAATACTTGCACGCAGCAACCAACACTTTTTACCCGCAGCAAAGTTTTAAAAGTACCTCAATAAAAGACAACACAATGTACATGGCAACCCTGGGGAGAGATTTGTCACTGCAGCGTGGGGGAGGGGGAACTGTGTTGACCTGTGAAAGTTTTGGTGGTTTGGTACTTTTGTGCACACTGCAGTGGGGGAGGGACAGCTTCTCCAGCTGAAATTATGGCGAGTAGACAATGATTCCATCAGCCCAGATTTCTGAATATGTGTGCAATATTATTACTGTCACCTACATTTCCTTAGACAATTTGGGTTTGTAGCTTACACAATCACTATCAGTGAGGTGTTAAGTGCAGCTACTTGAATGGTCTGTAGACTTGCTGACACAAAAGTAGCTAATGGCAGGTTAAGATTCTAACTAGCAACCTAACCCCTCAGCAATCAGGTTCACTACCTGCACACAGACCAAACAGCCTAGTGATATTAACAGCCATCTCATCTCTATTGGCACTCAGCTACTCTCACAATCTCTGTTTCTCTCTCATAACAGGCCATTTTTTAATCGTATTTGCATTTACCCTCCACTAGACCCCTGGTTTCACAAGGTGGAATACAATGTACTGATAATAAGTGGTTTCAGGTTTGTACTGCTGTGAAGACGTAGGCCTTTACATCAGCATTGATCTCTTTGCAAAAAGCCTCAAGAAAACTCATAATAAACTTGGGAAACTGATGTTCATATCTTAAAGGACAAGTCCCTATAAGCTTTGGTCAGGAATCGGGACTAGGTGAATAAAGCCAATGCAACTGCATGTTTTACAAATGGGAGGCTATCTTATGGTAGGCCTAGTTATAAAATGACATTATAGGCCGACACTGTACACCAGGGGTGGGCAAACTTTTTGACTCGCGGGCCACAATGGGTTCTAAAATTTGACAGAGGGGCCGGGCCAGGAGCATTTGGAGGGAGTGTTTGGGCCGGATATACTAAAGCATTAAATGTAGTGTGTGCAAACCTCATAGCACAGTAAGAACACTACAACCCAATTTATTAACTGTCTTTCAAATGTGAAAAATAGCCCTTATCAGTTAATAAATTTGTCTCAAGGAATATGCAAGATATGGCATTTACATACTATTTCGCAGATACCGGGATGAGGAAATGTAAATAGATTAAAATAACATACGCACTGTGATTTATCAAGATTGCGTCTGTTTTTAATAAGTTTCAATCGAAGGTGCAAAGTTAAAGAAATCAACATTTATTGAAAAATGGAATCACTTTCAACATTCAAAACATATTATTACACAACGAAATACTCAAGCTCAATAATATCTACTTGTGTTAAACTCCGCAAAATCATGGATGGATTGTCCTGACCGCGCGCTCTACAAACTCGCCACGGACGCCCTCGCCTTCACGCGCAAACAGTACACGTGTATCGTTGCCAAGCACACAGACATAGGCTGTATTAAATATCCTACCTGCAGCTGAAAATTTAAATTAAGAGCGATGTGCGCGTGTTAATAAAGCTACTGTACCGCTGCTGTGCGTAAATGCGCATTGCTCTTAATTAAAAGACGCACTTCCAAACTTTCCATATGCATTTTTTCATAACACAGCAGAAAAACTCACCATTTCAGTGGGAACAGTGTTGTTGGTCTCCCTTTTTTGCCAGTGCATCAAAGTCTGGAGTTAGTTTTGTTGTGGCAATTCTCAGGACAGATCTGAGGTGTTGGTCAGTTAACTTGGATCTGTGATGGGCTTTGTTGATTTTCATGACGCTAAATGTCTGCTCACACACGTAGGTCGAGCCAAACAACACCAGCATCTTCTGCGCCTTCCTCCGGAGGTTTGGAAACGCGGTCTCGTTAAGTGAAGCATAAAAGTCATTCAGTTTAAGAGACTTGAACTTCTCCTTTGAGATGGAGTCAGACTGAAGATCGATCAGTTCCAATTGCAGCTCCTGCGGTGCTGATTCGGGGTCTTGTGACAGGGGACAGGGCACCAGTTGAAGTGACTTGTCAATTTTTTCAAAATCACAGAACCGACGGCAAAATTCTCTGTGCATATCGTCCAGTGATTTGCAGTATTTCTTCGCATTTCGGGCGGCCTCTTTCTGCACGGCTAGTGTGGGGAAATGTGCGAAAGATTTGTTTGACATTTGCCTGGAGAATAAAACCAGCTTGGATTTGAAGGCTCTCACATTTGTGTACATGTCGTGCGCAAACTGATCTTTCCCCTGTAGCTTCACGTTCAGCTCATTCATGTGTGAAAATATGTCCACAGCAAACGCAAAGTCACAAAGCCAGTTTGTGTCGCTCGGGGAATTCTTCGGATTTCCCCATTAAATTAAAAAATGAGCGAATCTCGTCTTTGAGCTCCCAGACTCGTTGAAACACTTTCCCCAAACTTAACCAGCGGACGCGAGAGTGGTAAAGTAGGTCCTGGTGATCCGCATTAGTTTCTTCCAGGAACGTAATGAACTGACGATGATTAAGTCCCCTTGCTCGTATGAAGTTAACAAGTTTTACAACTGGATCCACGACGTGATTAAGCTGCAATACAGACTTACACAGAGACTCCTGATGAATGATGCAGTGAAGTAAAATAACATCCTGGTCAGGGTTTTCTTCTTTCACTTTATCCTGGATTCTTTTCAGCAGCCCGATGTTTTTTCCAGTTAAATTTGGCGATCCATCCGTGGTGACATTGGCAAGTTTACTCCAAGGTAGCTTCATTCTCTCGATGACAGCAGACACCTGTTCATATAAGTCCTCTCCTCGCGTTTTCCCTTTCAGTGATTCCATGCTCAAAAGCTCCTCCGTTATCTCAAAACTGTCGTTAATCCCTCGGATAAAAATTAGGAGCTGAGCAGTGTCTTTTATGTCGTTACTTTCATCCAGTGCTAGTGAATATAACTTAAAGGACTCCGCCTTTTTGTTTAACTCGCTGACTATATCTTCGTCAATCAGTTCCACGCGGCGAGTCACTGTCCTGCGTGCTAAACTGATTTTTTCAAACTTGGCTTTGCTCTCCGGACACAAGAGACCTGCTGTCTCTACCATGCACTCTTTCAAAAACTCGCCTTCGGAGAAAGGCTTGCTAGCCTTTGCTAATTTGAATGCCAGCAAATAACTTGCCTTGGTACTTGACTCTTGAATTGCAGTTTGTCGGTGAAAAAAGTTCTGTTGACTCTGTAAATTAGCTGCCAACCTCTGAGCAGTAGCCGCCCGTTCTTGTGTTGACTGCTTGCTAGCATAGTTTGCATGCTTCGTGGCAAAGTGACGGCTGATATTGTACTCTTTGAAAACCGCAACAGCTTCTTGGCATATCAGACATACAGCCGTTGATCGGACTTCAGTGAAGAAGTATTTTGTTGTCCACTCCTTATTAAACACTCGGCATTCGCTGTCCACTTTCCTTCTCTTTGGTCCGCTCATTTTCACAGAAGGGCTTAATGGTGACGTGAAACGAAGTGAAAATTAAAGTGAAATAAAGAGAAATACGCGCCACTCCAACAACGGTCAATGTGTTTTGAGTGCGCCATCTATTGGGGAAACGTGGGCATTGCAGGGAAAGGGGAAAAAAGGAGGTTTTTACTATAATTTGGACAGGTTCGGCGGGCCGGATTAAAAAGCCTAACGGGCCGTATGTGGCCCGCGGGCCGTAGTTTGCCCATGTCTGCTGTACACTATAGGCCTATTTCTTTGCCGGATTGGAGAATGTCTGCAATTGTCTTGCCTAGTGCAGCAGAACTGCCAAAACATGGCCTGGTCATGGATGAAAAGCACCTTTTCAAAATGGGGTAGAACTGAGGGAACATAAGGCGGACCCCAGGATTTCAGCTTCCCGTGTTAGCTGTTGTAAATCCTCTTGCTGCGTTTATTTGTAGATAGACTCACCCCAACAGGGAGTTATGAGTTGGGAGATATAATCAAAATGTCTGCTTAATGCTTTTGAGGGAGCAGCAGAAAAGTGTATCCAAGCTGGGGTACCCCTTGCTAGAATTGTTAGTTGTAGCAGTAGTAGTAGCCATGTAATGGCAGCAGTGTTGTAGTTGAGTCACTAAAGCACAAGTCCGAGTCAATTCACAAGACCCTATGGCTAACTCTGAGTTGAGTCAAAGTCACCCATGTTTGAGTCGAGTCGAGTTACAAGTCCCTATGGCTGAAATAAGAGTGCCTGTGTTTGAATCCCGGTCCAAGATTTCAAGTCTAAGACAATGGGTCCATATTAACTTAATATTAAGTAATTAACCCAGTCAGATAGTGGCGGGGGGGAATTTGAGCAATCATTTTTTATATCCCCTTTCTTTCTGTGCCAACAAATGTTTATATGCTACAGGTCAACCAGATTGTCAGCTAGCTAGCTAATTAGGTAACATGATTGAACATGGTGTGACTGCACAGCTTCTCTATCTTTGATGTAGTCTAAACAGAAACTGAAAGACACAGACAGACAGATACACTTTTATAAACTATACTGATGTCAGATATCAGTGGCTAATGTTCACATTCGGTGGCGGTCAACTGCTCCTAGATCTGTGAAAAGTTCTACAGCAACAACAACACATTTTATGTTGGTGTTAGTGTTAGGATTTGTGTTTATTGCACTATAACCCAATGCTCTATCACATGTGATATAATATTAGCAACTGTTAGCCTGGGCGTCTGTGTGTGTGTGCTGAAAGTAACATTGTGCCCCAGATAGTGTGCTGAGAAGCTGTGGTTAACCTTGAGCGAGAACAGTATGCTTTCTATGCAGGTGCAAATAGCTCAGACAATGTTACAGAACTGTCTGGCCCCAGTCTCTAGGGTGTGGGAGCGTAATCTACACAGCAACAGCGCCGGACACCAAGGAGCGCCAAGAGACTGGGACTAGCCTGAGCGCCGGCGATAGGCTGAGCAAAGTTTAAACCACGCTCAGCCTCTACTGTGATAGGCCAACAGACGGGTTGGAACAACGTCTGTCACCGTATAAGAACATCTGTTTACTTACATCCTGCCAGTTCTCTGTTCTGCCCTGCGAGGTGATACAGAGAACCCGTATATACGAAAATTGCATTTACCATTTATCGCTTAAGTTTAATAAAAATATTCAGTGACTGAATCACATTTTGACCTGATACCAGATTTGAATTGACGCAAATCCCTTATATTAGAGAGCACAAAACAGGCCTATCTGAATTTAACTTCATCATTTAAATCACATATTTTAATGTAAGCTTTGATTTGTAACATATTAAATGTTTTTCAGTGCATAGTAGTCTACAAGAGTCGGTGGAACATTTCCATATTAGTAGTACAGTTGAGTGAGAATTTGAGCTAGCAGTTTTGATACATTGTATGACACACCCTACACTACAGCCAATCGTTGAGCAGCCTCCCATCCCCTTCTCTGCTCCCATCCCCCTCTCTGCTCTCCCCCCACCAAGTCATATATATTAAGGCCAAATATAAGTCTTAATGAAGAAACTGCTATAGACAATACTGATGTAAGATATTCGTGGCTGATGTTAACATTATGTGGAGATCAACTGATCCTAGATCTGTGACTTTATAAGTGCCTAAGGCCAACTCTAATATACAGTACCAGTCAAAAGTTTGGACACACCAACTCATTCAAGGGTTTTTCATAATTTTTTACTATTTTCTACATTGTAGAATAGTGAACACATCAAAACTGAGAATAACACATATGAAATCATGTTGTAACCAAAAAAGTGTTAAACAAATCAAAATATTTTTTATATTTGAGATTCTTCAAAGTACAAAGTACAAGTGTCCAGGAGAAGCCTTCTTAAATCCATGGTCCGATTAGCTCGAGACTCACAGATGCATCTCCCCTCATCGCCATAGACATGTTTAAGCTGTGACCCCCCCAGACAAATCCCCTCAATAGCTTGAAAGACTAGAAATGTACAAATACCCTTAGTTAGAGAGAATTTGTAAGCGTTCCAAAAAGGGCAAAAAATAACGGGTAAAAACCTGGTTTTCTAATATGTACCGGTTCATGAGGGTTGCCTAATCACACATATGAAATTTTAGAAAGGTGTCACCTTTTTAACCCTTCGAAACAGCCCCTATGACCCCAATGTAAAGCACTTCCGCTTGTCACAGGAAGCTGAAAGTAAACACATATCCTCATTGGGGTAGGATTTTACAGAATCCTGAGTTTCAAGTCTTTACGTTAAGAACTGACTGATTTACAGAGGGTTGAATTCAGTGGTTTTCAAGAACTGCAGGGAGTGAAATTAAAACCACGTTTAGGGTCCCTTCTTGCTTCTCCTTGCTTGCTTTGTCAGTAGCAGTTGGTGACACACAGCATAAAAAACCCTCTCCTTTCTATGCGCATATGGATGTTGACAATCACAAAAAATCCCAATCGCCATCACACTGCACACTACCCTATCTCATCTGAACAAAAGGGATACCTATGTAAGAATGCTGTTCATTGACTACAGCTCAGCATTCAACACCATAGTACCCTCCAAGCTCAACACTAAATTTGAGGCCCTGGGTCTCGACCCCACCCTGTGCAATTGGGTTCTGGACTTCCTGACGGGTCACCCCCGTTCTCAGCACCCTCCTGTACTCCCGGTTCAAGTTCCTCAATGTACATGTCACCGATAAACTAAAATGGTCGACCCACACAGACAGTGTGGTGAAGAACGCGCAACAGCCTAAATATAGTCTTGAAATCATTAGAGACTTTAATAAAAGGAACACTAGTCACTTTAATAATGCCACTTTAAGAGTGTTTACATATCTCACATTACTCATCTCATATGTATATACTGCTACTGTATCCTATATGATCAATTCTACACTATCTGATACTTCTCATCCATATTTGTATATGAATATATTCTTATCTCATTCCTTTACTACATTGTGTGTATTAGCTATTGTTGTGGAAGTGTTAGATTTACCTGTTAGATACTGCTGAACTGTCAAATCAAGATGATTTACCTGTTAGATACTGCTGAACTGTCAAATCAAGATGCACAAACGTTCGCCATAATCGCAATAACATCTGCTAACCATGTGTATTTATGTACGGTATGTTATACCATATATGGAATCTTGCCTATGCCATTCGGTCATTACTCATCCATATATTTATATGTAGATATTCTATTCCATCCCTTTACTTGATTTGTGTGTATTAGGTAGTTGTTGTGGAATGGTTGTTGTGGAATTGTTAGATATTACAAAACTCTTGATTCTGCAATGATGAAAATATCTCAAAAACCAAGAGAGGAATTACTTAAAACTCCACCAAAGAAGAAAAACAACGCAACCATCTTTTGCACTAAGTACACCAAGGGTTCAGAGAAAATGAAAGCAATCCTGAAAAAGGACTGGCATATTCTGCAATCAGACAACAACAACAAAATTGCCCACCTCTTCAAGGAACCTCCACTGGTGGTCTATAAGCGTGGTCGCAATATTGGAGATAGCTTGGTGAGATCTGACATGCCCCCTGAGCTCACTCAGACACTCTTGACACCTATCCCAAATGGGAACTACAAATGTGGCTCATGCGCAATAGCACTATAAAAACATCCTTCTTCAGACACCCACATACAGGTCGAAAATACCCTGTTAGGGGTATCATCTCATGCAAGACCATGGGAGTAATCTATCTCATCACCTGTTCATGTGGAAAAGCCTACAAAGGGAGGCTTACTGGATATCCTGTCTAAAAACATTGACCCCTAGTGGTCTGAATATTGACTTTGATCTCAGGCCCTTCTTATGAACAATTCTTTATTTTATGATCAAGTCTTTCTACAGTTTATTAGCATACACCTGTTCCCTCTGTTGATGATGCTCATTACACATTAAGGCTGAACCAAAAGATTACATGTTACAAATATGAAACAATTAAATATGTGAAATTGAATTAAACAATAATGTATGTGGATGCTAATTTGATGTACTATATTCAATGATGTTTCTATATGATAATAGCCTAATATATTTAATATGCCATAAACAATTGTTTTTTTAAACAGTTTCACTAATTCATTCTAATTAACTTAATCATTATGACACACCCCTCACTATTGTCATTAGTTGCACTAACTGCACTGTTTGTCTACATAACCTGGTTCAAGTATTCATGACATTACCCTGAAGAAGGCACAGTGATGCTGAAACATTGGTAAATACCCAATAAATTACTGGGAGTTTATATATGGAGTGTGTGACTTTATTTTAATTTAAAGTATTTAAGTAAAAATACTTTAAAGTACTGTATCTGTACTTTACTATTTATGTTTTTGACATATTTTACTTAACAACATTCCTAAAGAATATGATGTACTTTTAACTTAAGGAATTTTTAATTCATACTTTTACTTTAACTTTTGATACTTAAGTATATTTTAGCAACTACATTTACTTTTGATACTTAAGTATATTTCAAACCAAATACTTTTAGACTTTTACTCAAGTACTATTTTAGTGGCTGACTTTCACTTTTACTTGAGTCATTTTCTACTAAGGTATTTTTACTTTTACTCAAGTATGACAATTGAGACTTCCGGCAATGGCGAAGCTCTAACAAGACGCTTCTGCGTAGCGTCCTCGAACTTTCAAACAATTTTAAGGCATTTTGACACAGTTTACCTGTTCGTCAATAGTGAGTTGAAAGTTAAAACATCTATTGTATCGCCAAAGCAAAAGATGCTTAATATGTCAAAGCCTTAGACAAGGCATGGAAAAATGCCCCTCTCTGACAGCCCTTCTTCGGCTTCAGCGGATGCTAGTGTAACAGTACTCTTCTTGCGTTGTGTACAATCAATCATCGACACAAACTCCAACTTGTAGCACCAGTCATGGAGATTTATTCTGATAGAAACAGCGCAAAATTGCACGTCTTGCAATGCACGTCTCAACATCCAACTCTGCACTCACGCACTGTACAAAATATACGAACCCCCCCACCAGACATAGTAAGTTGCTAGCTAGTATTAGCTGGAATTCTCTACAACAACATGCACAACAAATATGCACCAAAAAACGCTACATCTTATGTGTGGTGTTTTAATAACATTTGCAAACAATTTTATATATATTGTACATTTAAATCCTCACTTGGGAGTATAAAAATCACTCTTGACGTACAGTGCTTTGCAACCAACAACTTACCGCTGGTTTGGTGCTTGTTCACTGGAGCTATTGTAACTGAAACATCCTCCCTCATAAGCAAGCTATGCAAACCAGTCAATAAGATGCCATGTTGAGTAGGTGAAGGCAAGACAAAACTAAAACCAAAATTCCATTGGTTAACAATAAAGTGGCAAGGGGAATCACCAATATAACCCTGTTACACTAGCTCGGAAGAAGCACCAGCATGGTTCAGAATGGAGATGGACAAAGGTATAACAAAAATCCAAGAGACACTTTCTGAACGCCTCAGCAAAATTGATGTACTGATCGATAAACTCCACGAAGACCAGAAAGTCACAAAGGGACGAGTGACAAAGTTAGAAAAAGTCCATGCTGACCACCAGGCTGCCGTTCTGGACGTCCGCGAGGAAGTGGACCAAAAATACAAGAAGTTGGAAGACACCATCTCTAAACTCGAGGAGAAATTTGATGATTACAAAAATTTCCAAAGGCGCTCGAATTTCAGACTTCAAGGTTTCTCGGCGGCCGTGGAGGGAAGAGATGCGATCTCCTTTCTAAAGGAATGGATTCCCAAAATTCTGGATCTACCCCCTCCCGCGCACCCACTGGAGATCGAGAGGGCCCATCGCACCCTACGGAGGCGGCTGCCTGGCCAGGTTGCACCCAGGGCATTTGTCATTAAATTTATACACTACCAGGACACTGTTCGCATCCTCTCTGCTGCCCGAGCAAAGGGAGAGCTCAAGTATGGAGATGCCAGAATCATGATCTTTCCGGATCTTTCTCCCACACTACACAAGAGGATGGCTATCTCCCCACTGAAGAGACTTCTGCGTCAGGCTGGCTTAGCATTCGGCCTGCGCTACCCAGCGACTTTGTGGATCGAAACCAAGAATGGTGAGCGCACATTTGACTCTGTGAAGATGGCTGAAACATACACGAGGAAAGAACTTCCTGAGTTGTTCACGTCTGCTACCCCCCGAGGAACTGTCTTTTGAACTTGGATACAGTGGATAGTGAACTGTTAGCACATGAGGAAACAACGAAATTACTCATATGATCGACTGGCTGGCTAGATGGCTAGCGTAATAATGACTAGCGAGGTAAAGTTGGATCATAGCTAATGTTGGCTGTGCTATTTAGCCAGCTCGCTAAGTTTACAAGGGTGTAACTATAGCTACTATAAGTCCACATTATGCCAGATAGTTAAATTTTTTCTGTATACTTGTGTGTGTGTATATATTATATTTGAGAGATGATTGTTATCGTCTGTTAAAGGTTTTCATGTATACATCATAGCTTGATGTCTTTTTTCTTGACCTGCTGGGGTGCGTTTGTGGTCATCGCTTTTGTCGCCGCGCAGCACAGGTTTCAGGGCGCATTGGGGACTGCCGATTGGTAGACATTTGGGTGTGCGGGTAGGCTCTGTTGGTGATTATGTCCTCCAGTCATGAGCTGCCCTCCAGTCATGAGCTGCCCTACAGTCATGAGCTGCCACCCAGCCCGGAGCTGCCACCCAGTCCGGAGCTGCCACCCAGTCCGGAGCTGCCCCTCTGTCCTGAGCTGCCCCTCTGTCCTGAGCTGCCCCTCTGTCCTGAGCTACCTCTCTGTCCTGAGCTACCTCTCTGTCCTGAGCTACCTCTCTGTCCTGAGCTACCTCTCTGTCCTGAGCTACCTCTCTGTCCTGAGCTACCTCTCTGTCCTGAGTTATCTAGGGGGGACCGGTGTGAAGGTTCCTAGACCAGGGTTGGGGGCGAGGATCGCCACTCGGAGGACGCTAAGGAGGGGGACAAAGACAATGGTGGAGTGGTGTCCTCGTCCTGCGCCGGAGCCGCCACCGCGGACAGATGCCCACCCAGACCCTCCCCTTGAGTTTTAGGGGTGCGCCCGGAATTTGCACCTTGAGGGGGGGGGGGGGGGGGGGGTTCTGTCACGTTCCTGACCTGTTGTCTGTTATTTTTGTATGTGTTTAGTTGGTCAGGGCGTGAGTTGGGGTGGGCATTCTATGTTTTGTGTTTCTATGTTTAGGTCATTGGTAATTAGCCTTATATGGTTCTCAATCAGAGACAGGTGTTTGACGTTTCCTCTGATTGGGAACCATATAAAGGTAGGGTGTTCACACTGTTTGTTTGTGGGTGGATGTCTTCCGTGTCTGTATGTATGTTCGTACCACACGGGACTAGCGTTTTTGTTTGTAGTCTATACCTGTTCGTGCGTTCTTCGTGTTATTTGTAAGTTCTCTAGTTCAGGTCTGTCTTTGTTCGTTTCGTTATTTTGTAATTATTCCAAGTGTTGTTTCGTCTTCGTCTTCGTCGTTTAATAAATTCATTATGTTTTCTAAACCCGCTGCATGTTGGTCTGATCCCTACTCCTCCTCTTCGGACGAAGAGGAGGAGAACAAGCGTTACAGTCTGTCTACAAACAGGCTCTCAAAGTGAGTGATAGGAAGCCCAATAGCCATCATCACTGTTACATCCTCAGAAAGCATGAGCTCCTGAGTTGGGAAAATCTTGTGCAATACACCGACGCATGTCTTGTATTCAAGATCCTAAATGGCCTGGCTCCCCCTCCACTCAGTATTTTTGTTAAACAGAAAACCCAAACATATGGCAGCAGATCCACAAGGTCTGCCATGAGAGGTGACTGTATAGTTCCCTTCATATGGCTGCAATCCCGCTAACGGGATCGATATGACAACAGCCAGTGAAAGTGCAGGGCGCCAAATTCAAAAAGCAGAAATCTCATAATTAAAATTCCTCAATAATACATGTGTCTTATATCATTTTAAATGTAATCTTGTTGTTAATCCCACCAAAGTGTCCGATTTCAAATATGCTTTTCAGCGAATGCACTACAAACGATTATGTTAGGTCACCACCAAACCACAATAAGCACAGCCATTTTTCCAGCAAAAGATAGCTTTCACAAAAAACAGAAATAGAGATGAAATTAATCCCTAACCTTTGATGATCTTCATCAGATGACACTCATACGACTTCATGTTACACAATACATGCATGTTTTCTTTAAAGTTCATATTTATATAAAAAAAGCTGAGTTTACATTGGCGCGTTACATTCACTAGTTCCAAAAACATCAAGTGATTTTGCATAGACATTGTTTCAACAGAAATACTCATCATAAATATAGATGATAATACAAGTTATACACATGGAATTATAGAGATACCTCTCCTTAATGCAACCGCTGTGTCAGATTTCAAAAAAACTTTACGGAAAAAACACACCATTCAATAATCTGAGATGGCGCTCAGAACAATAGCCAAATTAGCCGCCATGTTGGAGTCAACAGAAACCAGAAAATACATGATAAATGTTTCCTTACCTTTGATGATATTCATCAGAATGCATTCCCAGGAATCCCAGGTCCACAATAAATGCTTGATTTGTTCGATAATGTCCGTTATTTATGTCCAATTTGCTACTTTGGTTAGCGCGTTTAGTAAACAATTCCAAAGTCACAAAGCGCGTCCACTATAACGTGACGAAATGTCCAAAAGTTCCATAAGTCAGTAGAAACATGTCAAACGATGTACTGAATCAATCTTTAGAATGTTGTTAACATACATCTTGAATAACGTTCCAACCGGAGAATTACATCGACTTCAGTTGAGCATGGAACAGAGCTGCCTATCACGTGAACGCACGTGGTCAAAGCATGGTCAACTCGTGGCAGTGGTGACTAATTCCTGTCTCCTTCGGCCCCCCTTTACATTAGAGTCATCAGACAAAGTTCTATTGACTGTTGACATCTAGTGGAAGCCGTAGGAAGTGAAAACTCATCCATATCTCGCTGTAATTTCAATGAGAGCTTGGTTGAAAATCTGCCACCCTCAGAAAAATTCCAAACAGGAAGTGGAACTTCTCAGGTTTTTGCCTGCCATACGAGTTCTGTTATACTCACAGACATAAATCAAACAGTTTTAGAAACTTCAGAGTGTTTTCTATCAAATAATAATAATAATATGCATATATTAGCAACTATGACTGAGGAGCAGGCTGTTTACTCTTGGCACTTCTGTGCACCTTTCATCCAAGCTACTCAATACTGCCCCTGCAGCCATAACAAGTTAATTAAGGAAAAGCACCTTTAGTAAATCTGCTTTCTCTGTGAGAGCTTCCCATGTCTGGAATACACTGCCATCAGACACACATAACACACTTTCACAAAATGCATGAAGACATGGCTATAGGTCAATCAGATTTGTGAACATAATCCCTAGCTGTGTATTACCGCTTTCCATGTTGTCTGTAGCTTGTGAGGTGTGGAAACACTTTGTTGCTTTTATGAATTTTGTCTTGCTCCTTTTTGTTCTATGTTTTGCTTGTCCTATGTTGCTCTGCGTGTGCTCACTGCTCAATGATTGTCTATATTGTAATTGTTTTTAATAACCTGCCCAGGGACTGCGGTTGAAAATTAGCCGGCTGGCTAAAACCGGCACTTTTACTGAAACGTTGATTAATGTGCACTGTCCCTGTAAAAATAAAATAAACTTAAACTTCTAATTCCATATTCTTATCATTTAGAATTAACCTAATTCGAGCGATACTATGCATAGCAGGTACACCTAGCTTAAAGACTAGCATCTAAGGATATGGGTTATTTAACTCCCTCGGTTGGGGGGGGGGGGTGTTTGTGGGTCAGGGTATTAGCTCACGAGATGTTTACTACTTTATACTTTAATAATTTCATTTTGTACAAGTTGTATACACTCAACACAGTTGTTTCTTTCCTTTTCCCTATTTCTTATTTTCTTTAAAGATTTTGGCACCTAATAACTATACATTTATGACACTTAACATTAGGGGTACTAAATGCCCAGTCAAGCGCAAACACATTCTGAATGATCTAAAGCAGCATAAGGTTGATATAGCTCTTCTTCAGGAGACACATCTGAATGACTCTGAGCATGATAAACTGAAGAGAGAGTGTGATGGTCAAGTGTACTATTCATCTTTCACCTCTCGGGCAAGAGGGGTGGCCATACTCATTAATAAGCATTGCCCCTTTCAGAAACAATCTCAGATTAAAGACAAAGGAGGTAGGTTTGTGAACATTCAAGGTTTCATTAACACTGAGCCCATTACCATTGTGAATGGGCCTAACCACGATGATCCTAAATTTTACCAAGACATCTTTTTGAAGTTAATTTGCCCATCATCAGAGATAATAATGGCAGGGGATTTTAACTTGGTACTGGACCCTTCCAGTGATAGATTTTCCTCTAATAGTATCAACCTCACACAGGCAGCTAAAATGTTAAAAGCAGAAATGAAACACTTTGGACTCGTAGACTTATGGAGATTTCACAACAAAAAGGTTAAAGAATACTCCTTTTACTTCCCTGTCCATAACAGTTACTCTAGAATTTACTTGTTTCTTATTCCTGCAGCCAAGGGAAGTTTAACTACTGGGTGTAAGTACTTACTAAGATGTATATCAGATCATTCTGCCCTGCTGGCTTCAGTACCAGTCAGTAGAGCACAGCCACCCTCAAGCAGATGGAGGTTTGGCAAATACTTGCTAAATAATCCCACATTTGTAACATTTCTGAACACTCATATAGACATATTTTTTAGCACCAATAACAACTCTGCCTCCCCCTAATTTTATGGGAAACTCTCCTTGCATATCTGAGGGGGCAAATCATATCCTTTAGTTCAGGTGCTCGTAAGATGTATAAGGCTCAAGTAGATTAGTTCGTCTGGAAAATGAACATAGTGTAACATTTGACGACTCAACTCTACAAAAATTAGACTCAAAGCGATTGGAATATAACACCCTGACGACCCATAAAGTGGAAAATGCTCTTAGGAGAACAAAACCACTACGAACATGGAGCTAAAGCAGGAAAGTTGCTTGCTTGGCAGATGAGACGAGAGGATGCTAGTAGAGTTATTAGCTCTATTAAGATACCCAATAACACAGTTGTTCACAGTCCTGAGGAAATTAATCTAGTCTTCAGGGAGTTTTATGAAACATTGTACAAGTCTGAAGGGGATGCCCCTGCCACAATGCATGAGTTTTTGAACAAACTCAATTTACAAACTTTAACTGATGAGGATAGAGAGCACTTGGAGAAAGAGATTACATCAGAGGAAATTAAGGAATCCATTTTCAACACTGCTGGGGGGAAATCACCAAGGTTAGACGGATTCCCTATTGAATTCTATCGATCCTTTTTACCCAAACTAATTGAGCCTCTTTGCAGTATGTTTAATTATGCCATAGAGACAGAAAAGCTCCCAGACACACTTGAACAGGCACTGATCAGTTTTGTTAAAACCTGTGAAAGATCCTATGCTTTATGGGTCGTATAGACCAATAACTCTAATGAACACTTCATATAAGATTCTTGTGAAACTCATTGCTCTTAAACTGGATAAGGTTCTACCGGACTTGGTTGATATGGGCCAAACAGGCTTTGTAAGAAACCGCTCATCTCCTGATAATACCAGAAGATTATTTAATATTATGCATTATGTAGAGAATGACCAAGAATCTATGTGGCGGCTTCATTAGATGCGGAAAAAGCTATTGACCGCATAGAATGGAACTACCTGTTTGAAGTTTTACAGAGGATGACTATTGGACCTAAGTATGTAGGTCTGATTAGATTACTGAACACATGTCCGGTAGCTCAGATCCTGACTAATGGAAACATTTCCTCACAGTTCTTCCTATCACGTGGCACAAGACAGGGTTGTCCAGCTAGTCCGCTCCTTTTTTCTTTGGCTATAGAGCCACTGGCAGAAGCTTTTGATCTCATCCATCCATCCATGGTGTTCGTATAGGTGGGCGTGAACATCTGGTCTCGCTATATGCCGATGACGTTTTGCTTTACTTCACTAAACCAGAAATTTCACTCCGAACATTAGTTGACATCCTGAAAGAATATGGGACCTTTTCAAGATATAAAATAAACCTATCGAAGAGTATAATTATGCCTTTTAACAGGGCAGCTATGCAGAACCCAATCTTAGACCAACCGTTTTCTTGGAAACCACAGAAAATGATATATCTTGGATTGCAAATTCCTTCTGAAATGATTAAGACATATCAACTGAACTATACTCCACTTCTCAAAAAGGTTGGGGAAGAATTGGATAGATGGCGGGATTTACCAATTACTCTTATTGGGCGGGTCAATTGTGTAAAGATAAATATATTACCAAAATTCTTGTACCCTTTCCAAATCTTGCCCTTTCCTATTCCCAAGTTTTTTTCAAACAACTTAATAGGAAGATTTCTTAATTTCTGTGGAAAAGGAAACCCCCCAGAGTGAAACTCACAACTTTATGCTAACCATACTCAAGAGGACTCACTCTACCTGACTTCCAGTTGTATTACTGGGCATCTCAGTTAAAGGCTGTGTGGGTATGGCAAGATACAACAAGTTCACCCTCTTGGAGACAAATAGAGGAGGAGTGTCTGACCCCTGTTACATTGGCATATGTACCTTATATTAGCCCACCTAAAGCTTTGCTAGATCTCATAAACAACCCTTTCATTAAATACACTATAAATATATGGATTGAAGTCTGTAAACAAACAGAAGGGCTTAGATCTATATATGAACAAACACCTTTCTATAATAACCCCATCTTACCCAAAGCCCTGAGAGATGGTATTACATTTTCTTGGTTCAACAAAGAAATTAAAACATTTGGTAATCTCTATAGAGAAGGTGAACTACTATCCTTTCAACAACTGGCATCTCATGTTCAGTTACCTCAAACTCTTATATTGCCACTCAGAAGGGAGGTAGGATTCAGCCCATGAGTAAACCTAAAACTGATAAACTGTGGCTGGAGAGGAAGGGAGTAAAAGGCTTCATTTACTACATGTACTCTAGGCTTCAAGCTCTGTTGGGGAATGATGAACCTCTGAAAGCTTGCATGAAGTGGCATGATGACCTTGGTCTCATTTTTGAGGATGAGAAATGGGGAAAGCTCTTTTTAGATGCTCAGCATCTTTCATTTAACACAAGGCACAAGTTGATGCAATTCAATATTTTACATAGGGTCTACTTTACACCAGAGAGACTGTACAAGATCAATTCTAAATATTCAACATTTTGCCCAAGGTGTAAAATGGGATTGGGCACACTTACGCATATGTTTTTGTCCTGCCTTGAAGTAAGCAATTATTGGAAAGACATTATTCAGATCTTATCACAGGTCACTAATATGACGGTACCACTAGATCCTTCCCTTATTCTTCTTGTTCTACCAGTTAATATTTGAAGCAAAACCAGATTCATTAAATTGTCAGTCATTGCAGCCAATAAATGCACAGCTACTATATGGAAGAGTGACACTCCGCCAAGCAAGCAGATGTGGCTAAAAGAACTTCCTATATTCCACCTGAAAGAATAACATACAATTTACATAATAAACCCTTTGAATTTACTGATGTCTGGGGGGACTTTCAGCAGTTTCTAGAGACGTCACCTTAGCTGCCTCATTACTACTTTCTTCATTAATCTATTATTATTGTTTGTTTTTGTGTTGAATAATTTATTTTCCAGCATGGAATGTGAAGGTTATTCTGTTTATTTTTGTTGTTAATCAGTGAAGCTAATACCGGTAGAGGGAAGGAAGGGGGGGTGTTCCTGTGTTGGGGAGGGAAGGGTTTTGCACGATGTGCACCAATGTAGCATGGTGTTTTGTGTAGGTGGAAGGAATAACGGGGCACTATCTGTGTCATATTTTGATGATTGTGTGAGCGGACCAAGTCATTTGGTGTCACTCTAAAGTGGAAAGGTGGAATAAACGAGACAGGAGTAGGTTTTCTTGATCGAACACAGTTCTCTGTTGAGAGATTTCTGACACTGCAACACAATCAATGAGAATCTCCCAAGGAACAACATACATCTTCTTCTTTAGATGACACAGGAACATGATTATCTTTAAACTATAACAACAATCACGGATGTGTCACCATCTTAATGGATGTTCTTGGATAGCTCCCCTCGCTTGGTAACCATTCTACAGATCTCGTTTATCTTCCCCCTCTGCTGCTTGTTCCCTCCTCTCTCTTATAGGGGAAAGAGAATATGTCATTAGTACCGTCAGCTGTGATTAATTGCCTCTGGTTACCTTGTCTCGCATGCCTTGTTGGGCTACTATCCGTGAGCCCAGCCTGCCCTCTGGTGGTCCTTCCACAATTGTTAAATTGTAAAAAAAAGAAATGCCAATAAATATATTGTACAAAAACAAAGTATGACAATTGAGTACTTTTCCCACCACTGGTTATTTACATTTTAGTCATTTAGCACACGGTCACACGTGGGAATCGCACCCACAACCCTGGTGACCAAACCACACTGTGCTTCATCGCCAGCAGCATACCATTCTGCATACCACTGCTGGCTTGCTTCCGAAGCTAAGCAGGGTTGGTCCTGGTCAGTCCCTGGATGGGAGACCAGATGCTGCTGGAAGTGGTGTTGGAGTGCCAGTAGGAGGCACTCTCTCCTCTGGTCTAAAAAATATCCCAATACCCCAGGGCAGTGATTGGGGACACTGCCCTGTGTTAGGGTGATGTCTTTCAGATGGGATGTTAAACAGGTGTCCTGACTCTCTGAGGTCATTAAAGATCCCATGGCACTTATTGTAGGGGGGTTAACCCTGGTGTCCTGGCTAAATTCCCAATCTGGCCCTCAAACCATCATGGTCACCTAATAATCCCCAGTTTACAATTGGCTCATTCATCCCCCTCCTCTCCCCTGTAACTATTCCACAGGTTGTTGCTGTAAATGAGAGTATGTTCTCAGTCAACTTAAAAGTACATGGTGCAAGTGATCAATGCTGTTTGAGATTCTACAAAGACTACAGCAATTGTGAATATCTCCACAGATCTGCCACAACCCAAAGTATGCATTTGAACATGCACATTATATGATTAATGTTACAGAAACCTCAAAATGTGGCCATGTATCCGTTACTTATTTTAAGGTTGAATAAATACTGTTACATTACTTTGTAAGATAGCCTTAACTTCAGGCTGTTTACTGTATTACAAAAGTAATATTGAATTGTGTTTAGTTGACAACGCAACCAAATATCAACATTTAAAGGATATATTTACTGCTTGGATAGTTCAATCTAAGACACTGGCTAAATTACATTTAACTTTTATTTCTGGTTGAGTTGGAGACGTGAAGACAACATATCATTTATTAACTTGTTTTGTCGATAATAATAAAATTAACAGGCTATTTATTGTATTTCAAAAGTGATATTGAAATGTGTTTGGTCGACAACATCAATTTAGGCATCAGGGATGTCACTTCCGCCATTGGCTGACGGCGCTAATACCGAATGGGACCAAAATATTGTGGGTTTAGCGTTGACTCAAAACGAATGCACGACAAGAAAACACACACAACCACTACTATTATAGTATATAAGTCAAAATACCTGTAGCTATGTTCCTACTTGGACATAATCAAAAACATTGACACCACAGTGATTCTCGTTCTAAGAGGATGCTATAATAAATAGATAATTGCGATTTTCAGATTTATTTGAGTAGTGAGAATTTATTTGCCGTGCATATATGCTGATAAGTTGAATATGAAACTAAAATCGTGAATTTTTTTCCAAAGGCGTCTGTGTGGCGTCAGCTGCGAACGTTCCACACAGATGTTCAATGAGCGATCGAGTTCTACTAAACTCACTAGGCCTACTCTCATTTTAATAAATTCAACACCACTACTGTAATGAAAATAAAAGCCAGTAAACTGAATAATTACTGTCAAACTATTATTTTTATTAAATTGTTGAATTAGGCCTATTATATTTAATGACATTTCATGCCTATTCAAGTGGATTTGACAAACTTTTATGATGTGGACGGACAGCTGCTATGTCATAATGTACATGATGTCATAATGAAGCATTCTTTTGTTAAAATACGACATTCCATAGACAGGTCATTAACGCTCTTCTTGAACTGAGGTAGGACCTATAATTTAATGAAATAATCTCAAATGCATTACTTTTATTTTATGAGATCTTAAATTTGATCAATAACTGTCAGAAACTGTTATGTTTTGTGATTTGTGACTAGGTCTTGTTGTCTTGTGTTTCTGTTTTCAAGAATATATTGTTGAAACTGTATAGTCAAATCCTACGTGTGCAAATTATCTGGAAATCCAAATTGAAGGTAGGGCTTAGTCTGTGAATCTTTCATTTTTATGAATTTATGAACATTTTGGCAGGAATTGGAATGTCCTTTGAAAGTGGAAAAACACACATTTATAGTAACAACTTTCATCAAAATCTATTGTAATTTATTCTAGATTCTTATTCTCAAACATGCTTTTTGTTGCTGTTTGCTCCTCCACTGTGACTCTCACAGCCATGAAAGACAGAGGGAAGTCCAGGACTCGGACACAAGAGACCAGTCAGAACAGTTCTGAGAACAGTCTGACAGACATCCTCAGTGTCCGGAGTGCCAGTGATATTGTCCTACAGCCAATGCCACCAGGGAGAAAGAATAGCCGATCCCACTTCCACAACATGGATGGGACTAAAGAGAGGGCTGACATGGGAAGGCTTCCAATGGCCACTCCACCCATCAGGCTCCCAATGCTCACTGTGACCTCTCTCAATGTCCAAAGGATCAAAAACACCCCCAAGGTGCCTCGCATGCCTCGTCTGCAGCTGGAGGGACAGATGGGTAGCAAGCGTCTGGGTCCGGTCAAAACCAAAACTGGAGGGAGCACATTTACCTCCAGCAAAAAGCAGGAGCCAGAGATTAAATCCAGCAGACCACAGATGCCAGGAAGCATCCCTAAGAGGCCCAATGTATGCTCCACTGCAGCCAAGGCAGTAGCGCCATTATCTGGGACTCCATGCAGACAGTCTGAGGTCAGGATCCAGGCCAATCCTCTCAAGACGTCTAACATCCAGGACCAAAGTCACCACTCTCCTCCTGCTCAGGCCAGACGGTCTCTGTCCGACGGCAGCCTCTTGCAGCCGCCATGTTCTCCTGTGGATGTCCTCCAGCCGGAGGTCCAGGCCAGCAGAAGCCTGGCACGACCCAAGACCGGGATAGCTAGGATAACAAGACATACTGACGGCAGCACTCTGAGGTTCCCTAACCAGACCTTAGAGCTTATAAACTCCATGGGTAGGAGGGAGAGCACCAATTCTTTCCCTGTGCTGCCAACCATTGCAGTGTCAGCCTCACCTGCCCAGATGGCCATCCCATTGCCTACCCCAATGGTCAGCCATGTGCCTGACCTTCTGGTGCCTACTCCATCTGCTTCTCCGGTTCCTTCCAGCCGAGTGCCTGCCCCACCTGCCTACCCAGTGCCAGCCCGGCCAGCCAACGCCAGATCACGGCGTGTGTCCAAGTGGATCCAGCTCTTACAGATCCGGTCTGCTATGCTGGACCAGCAGCTACAAGAACAACTGGGTGACAAACAAATCATATTACCCTCTGAGCCCCTGTCCTTCAGTAGCACTGAGAGGATATTCCTCTGTGGTCCACCTTTAATCTGCCACCCAGCTAACGTAGGCGGAGATGATGGCTGTCACCCCATGCCCAGACCTACGCCCAGCCACACAGGTCGCACCGACCACACCGCTTTACTGACCAGTAGGAGAGCCATGCAGGCGGGTGAGAAGTGCCCCTTTGAAATCCTCTTGACCCCCTTGGCCCCACTCGCGGAACAGCCTCCTATCAAGCGGTGGCACATGCCCGCCTCCCGTGCCAAGGCCAAGCGGGAATGGGAGAATAGCCAACGAGGGCGCAGGAAGAGAGTGAAGCCCATTCACTGGGATGTTAACTTTAGGTCTGGGCCTTTCTTCCATGTGTGTGTCTCTCCATCACTGCCCTCGATCTTGGAGGTGGATGAAGAGTCTCTTTCTGAAGAGATAGAGCAAAGCCAGTTGTAGTTGTAGGGGGCACACACACACACATCATAATTAAAAAAATGTTTTAACCTTTATTTAAATAGGGAAGTTAGTTAAGAACAAATTCTTATTTACAATGACGGCCTACCCCGGCCAAACCCTAACCCAGACGGCACTGGGCCAATTGTAGGTCGCCCTATGGGACCAGTGCCTTAGACGGCTGCGCCAATTGGGAGCCCTATTGAGACCTCATGGCCTACCATGGACCAGAGAGGACCAGCCAGCATCATCCCAGCGTCTGCTCTGCCTGCCATCCTAGTACCTCCACTGCCCTTTCGACCCCAAACCACAAAGGGCAGGTGACAGAAATGATTCAGCGCCCATCAATCCAGGCTGTTGTGGATAAGCAGCAGCTACTTTCAGAAGTACTGTTGGAACAGACTTTTCCTATGAGATCCAACAGGAGCCACAAGCTGTCAAAGTACTTTCATCCCTGGGGTGTGTAGCTTCTCGAAGAGTGTTCTTCCTGAAGATGGAATGAGTCAACCCCTTGGGAGTACCCAAAGTATCTAGTACGCTAGAGTGATGATAGAATATGTCCCTCAGTATCAACTAGAGATTAATATTAATCCACTTGTTATTCCAGTTAGGCAAATGTTAATTTATCCTCAGCATGTTCCAAAGAGATCTGTTTCTATAAAGTTTTAATGCAGTTGAAAATGATCTGTGGTGTGTGTTGTTGGTTTCTTGTGAGCAAAGGAATAATTAAGAATATGTACATATAAATATAAGGATGAGCGATGGCCGAACAGCATAGGCAAGATGCAGTAGATGGTATAGAGTACAGTATATACATATGAGATGAGTAATGTAGGGTATGTAAACATTATATAAAGTGGCATTGTTTAAGTGACTAGTGATACATTTATTACATCGTATTATTAACTATTAGTGGCTAGAGATTGAGTATGTATCTTGGCAGCAGCCACACAATGCATTGCAATGCATTGCCATCAGCCATTGAGAGAATGCCTCCTATGAATTCTATAAAAGCTATCCAACTGCCTACGTTGTACCTAATGGAACCGTAAAATAATTAACAAGTTTAAATTCTCGATATTTGACGCATTCATTCTATTTTTTGGCTGAAAATATTCATGTAGCATGCCACAATGGTGCAACATGGATGGCAATTCAACGGCTGTAGTGTAGTTCTTCTGTAAAGTATTTAAACTGGAACAACCATTTCAGTAATGGATTCAATATATCCAAGTAACAGATTAATAGTTTAGAATTGTTTTTTTTTTCCTGTAACATTCAAAGTCAGCAGGCTTTGTATTCTTGAGACCTTAGTCACTACAAAAGTGAACCACCCACCCGGAAAAACTCCCCCGAATAGTGAGATAGAAGACATTTGTCATCTGCCTATGAGCTTAAGTCAAGTGAGTCTCATTAAATCCTCAGAAGTACACGAAGATAACCAGAAGCATCTCATACACTTATTTTCTCTGATCTGCAACTATTCTGTTGTGTACATAGAACTTTACTGCTCTCCAGTCCCTGTTTACTAGTGCTTGGGGAGAAGCAGCAATGCATTTCTCACAGTCTTGTTTTCCAGGCGTTTATCTCAGTCGGATGAAATTCATCAAGGAATCTTCAACTGCATCCACCTCTATTGTCGACCAATACCTTTTTGTTCCTTTGGCACCTTTGGAAAGAGATGGCATTATGAATGACTACATTAAATAAAGGTTGACTACAATACAGTACTTGAACATCTCTCTGTATTAACTCTACAAGGTTACAGCTGTATCTGCAGAGAGTGTGTTGAGATTAAACTAACAATCCCAACGAAATAACTACAGAGATAAGGATGTGAGAGGAGAATGTGCAATGCTGACATCAAGGCAGACTCAATCTCTATGGAATCTAGTTGACACTACAGAGTGAAAATGCACTGACTGAAGGCAAGAGGAAACATGCTTACCGTGTGAGCCTCTCTTTTTTGTCCCAGCTTTCCCTTGGTCATTGGCCCGAATCGCTGACATCTCTCCTGGAAAACGTCAGTGGAAAACATGTCGATAAGGACATTGTAATTAAGAAAAGGTCCATGTGTATGTAAGGTATAGGCACACCGGTCAGATTTTCTTCATAGAAATTGCCTTCCTCTGATGATCCTGATGGCCCTGGGACATAACCATCTTCACTATTGTCAATACTGGTTATTGAGTCATCAGTCTTGTATCCAAGCATAGCTTTGGTCAACTGTATTGCAGAAGAAAAGTATATTGGACAACTAGACAAATAACACAAAGTATTTGGACACTGGCACATTTTGATTAGTTATGGCTCTGTGCTCCTCTACATTAGGTTATAAAACAATGAATATGGGATGGAAGTGCAGACTTGCCTGTCTTTGATTTACAAAGCTGATTCACACGAACTTACAGTATGTGCTGGTGTTGAATGACACTAACTTACGTATACGCTGTCTGTTCTGATCAACGGCGGTGCAGGCAGCCTCGGTGTCTGACATCTAAGGATACAATAAAATTAAACTAGTCATGTGCAAATTAGGCAATTGAATATGATTCAACCATCCCCAGTATCCTCATTCTAAACAACTGACAAACCTGAGTGTCACGTTCTGACCTTTATTTTCCTTTGCTTTGTCTTTAGTTAGTATGGTCAGGGCGTGAGTTGGGGTGGGCAGTCTATGTTATGTGTTTCTATGTTTAGGTTTGTCATTTGGCCTGATATGGTTCTCAATCAGAGGCAGGTGTTTTGCATTGTCTCTGATTGGGAACCATATTAAGGTAGACTGTTTTCACTATTGGTTTGTGGGTGATTGTTCCTGTTCGTGTGTTCCTGGTTTGTCTGTGTTCACTAGTTCGGGACTGTAGCTTCGTTGGGTTTTCTTCTGTTTATTGTTTTTGTTCATAATTGATTAGTATTCTAATAAATATGGATACGCACCACGCTGCGCTTTGGTCCTCCTCTCCTTCCACCGACGAGAGCCATTACACTGAGCTTCGGGATTTATTATTTCCTTTTCAAATCTGGCCTACATGTTGAATTATGTTTCTTTTAGAGTTTCCATGCATCTTCTTAGCCTCTGCAGTGCCTTTGTAAAGGAAGACAAGTTTCTTACATGAATGGTTGAGACTTAAAAGAATAACAAGATTGCTCAGCACACAACAAAGGGGATGGGCTGGTGGACACCAATGACTGTTATCATTGACTGACAGAGGTCCTACAAACATCTATTACAATTTCCTTTTTTAAGTCGACTTTCAAAGTAAAAAAGCAAGTATAAGCATAACATAAGCACATTATGCAAGTTCCTGGATGCAACTAAAGTTGATCTGCTTTTATGGATGAACTAAACAAGAAACAGTATGAGTGATATGGCTAAAGCAAGGCATGTGAATTGGCACAGTCCTACTCTTTATTCCTGTTGTGGTGTTTCACTGTTTAAAATGCAAAGCCAAAATAACTAGCAACTTATTTCTCTTTGGGTAATGGCGATAAAAAACCAGCCAAAACTTAAATGAGGGGATTTATTTAAATATTTCAGCACGTTTGCATGCTTATGACTTGACAAAACAGATGAAAAGGAACTGGCTTTTCTAGCTAGCTTGTAAACCAATTCAAGTTACACTAGCAATATTATTTTCCAATGCATGTAACATTGGGTTAACCACAATACATTTTTACCAATTATGCTAAACTAGCACGCTAATCGTCAGCAAGCAGTAAATAAGTATAAAGTAACAATTGCACATTAATGAATTGTTTGGATGAGCCCACCAATTTCAATCTCATGACGCAGTATATCTGACACAATATGGCTTTCAGACATTGTCAATGCATGTTAGATTCAGCCGAAAGATATACATGAGCTAACAGAAATTACAAATAAAGACAATGGAAACATGCATTGCTTGCCAATACACAACATACAATTTTAGTTAAAATATTGGTTAACAGTTCAGTTAATAGCTTACCTTCTTGCATGAATGCGAACGTCTGCAACCATCCTCCTCTTCCTTAAAAAACTTGCTGCACACAGCTACTTTTGTTGTGATCATGCTCAGGCAGAGACAGGCTTGCCAGATCAATTTCACATTTCTAGTAATTCCAGTAAAAACCCGCCTTCAAAGCCTGAAAACTGTTACAATCTCAGCAGTTTACAGGGAAATTAATGGGTTTTAAAAAAATACCATGTTGATAACGATGCAATATAGAAGTAGTATAAATACTTGCACGCAGCAACCAACACTTTTTACCCGCAGCAAAGTTTTAAAAGTACCTCAATAAAAGACAACACAATGTGCATGGCAACCCTGGGGAGAGATTTGTCACTGCAGCGTGGGGGAGGGGGAACTGTGTTGACCTGTGAAAGTTTTGGTGGTTTGGTACTTTTGTGCACACTGCAGTGGGGGAGGGACAGCTTCTCCAGCGGAAATTATGGCGAGTAGACAATGATTCCATCAGCCCAGATTTCTGAATATGTGTGCAATATTATTACTGTCACCTACATTTCCTTAGACAATTTGGGTTTGTAGCTTACACAATCAGTATCAGTGAGGTGTTAAGTGCAGCTACTTGAATGGTCTGTAGACTTGCTGACACAAAAGTAGCTAATGGCAGGTTAAGATTCTAACTAGCAACCTAACCGCTCAGCAATCAGGTTCACTACCTGCACACAGACCAAACAGCCTAGTGATATTAACAGCCATCTCATCTCTATTGGCACTCAGCTACTCTCACAATCTGTTTCTCTCTCATAACAGGCCATTTTTTAATCCTATTTGCATTTACCCTCCACTAGACGCCTGGTTTCACAAGGTGGAATACAATGTACTGATAATAAGTGATTTCAGGTTTGTACTGCTGTGAAGACGTAGGCCTTTACATCAGCATTGATCTCTTTGCAAAAAGCCTCAAGAAAACTCATAATAAACTTGGGAAACTGATGTTCATATCTTAAAGGACAAGTCCCTATAAGCTTTTGTCAGGAATCGGGACTAGGTGAACAAAGCCAATGCAACTGCATGTTTTACAAATGGGAGGCTATCTTATGGTAGGCCTAGTTATAAAATGACATTATAGGCCGACACTGTACACTATAGGCCTATTTCTTTGCCAGATTGGAGAATGTCTGCAATTGTCTTGCCTAGTGAAGCAAAACTGCCAAAACATGGCCTGGTCATGGATGAAAAGCACCTTTTCAAAATGGGGTAGAACTGAGGGAACATAAGGCGGACCCCAGGATTTCAGCTTCCCGTGTTAGCTGTTGTAATCCTCTTGCTGCGTTTATTTGTAGATAGACTCACCCCAACAGGGAGTTATGAGTTGGGAGGTATAATCAAAATGTCTGCTTAATGCTTTTGAGGGAGCAGCAGAAAAGTGTATCCAAGCTGGGGTACCCCTTGCTAGAATTGTTAGTTGTAGCAGTAGTAGTAGCCATGTAATGGCAGCAGTGTTGTAGTTGAGTCACTAAAGCACAAGTCCGAGTCAATTCACAAGACCCTATGGCTAACTCTGAGTTGAGTCAAAGTCACCCATGTTTGAGTCGAGTCGAGTTACAAGTCCATATGGCTGAAATAAGAGTGCCTGTGTTTGAATCCCGGTCCAAGATTTCAAGTCTAAGACAATGGGTCCATATTAACTTAATATTAAGTAATTAACCCAGTCAGATAGTGGCGGGGGGGAATTTGAGCAATCATTTTTTATATCCCCTTTCTTTCTGTGCCAACAAATGTTTATATGCTACAGGTCAACCAGATTGTCAGCTAGCTAGCTAATTAGGTAACATGATTGAACATGGTGTGACTGCACAGCTTCTCTATCTTTGATGTAGTCTAAACAGAAACTGAAAGACACAGACAGACAGATACACTTTTATAAACTATACTGATGTCAGATATTAGTGGCTAATGTTCACATTCTGTGGAGGTCAACTGCTCCTAGATCTGTGTGTGTGTATGTGTGTGCGCAGTTAGGTTTGAAGCTTCTCTAACCTGCTCTGTGTTGTTGTCCTCTGGAAACACCTCTGGTTGTCAGCGCTCTCTGTGACAGAAGATTAGCCTTAGCGCAGCAGCTGCGGCAGACAGATTTTTTGGCAGACAGATTCTGCTAGTGAGCGTACACTGAGAGCACACAGCTGATTAAAACCCCTTCACTGCCGGCCAGGGAAATTGAAATGTGTATGCACATGTTTCCCAGTTTATGCAAATACTTGAACCATGACGTGAAACCGTGAAAGAAAGAAGGCCATGTTTCAGTTATGGTGACGCACAATCACATGTAGCCTAACTAACCTAACTTTCCTGAGAGTATGATGGAAAGTGTTCATATGTAAACCAACATACTTCTATGCTTTGCTCTCTATCTCTGGCTCTTCTTTCTTGAACCAGTTCTAGAACAATTGATACATCCATACTTCTCTGCTTAGTCATATCTTTCTCATGCATGTTTCTAGAGAAACTGTGTACGATGCATGACTGATCTTACAGTGCAATGTGAGTCATTGCACTGGCCCCCATATAAATCTCTACAAAAATGTGGTGACACCTCTTAAACTTGAGTGATATCTTTATAATGCTAGTAAGCTTTGGGCTTTGGTGGAGAGAATGCGTTTCGGAATGAACCTTAGACAACAATGCAAAAGTTGCCAAAAAGTATTTATTATGATGGACTGTGAAAAACCCAAGGGATCATGATCTATTAATGTACTGTGTGAGAGCTGAATATAATGTTTTCTGTCATTTAAATAGTTGAGGCTGTGTGTAAATTCAGATGGTATTCAAGGTACAATGTGTTCAACCTCCTTTCGTTACAGACCCTAAGTGCCCCCCTGTGGAATATCATGTGTTGTTACATGGGGATCAACATTTGTTTTTGAGGGCTGCAAAGAAAAAAATCATGGTTAATGTTAGAATAAAATCATGCCGAGGAAACGTATTGGTCAGAGAAGGTTGTTCTTGCATTTCATAAACACTGTGTTTGGACAGATCCTCATTTCCAATGCTGTAGTACAAATAGTTCCACCTGACAATTTGTAAGTGTTGCTACACATTGAAAATGTGAGGAATTATTGGAGCAAGGTGTGAGTCAGATGTGCCTCCTTCGGATTAATACAAATTTCAATCGGACCTTCACTTATATTAGTCCGGTCAGCACCTACCTCTTCTCCTTGGTCAACAAATCAACAAATCCAATGAAGAAATAAACATTCCACAAACAGGGTATACTTCATAGCTCACAAGAAACCAACAACACACACCACAGATAATTTTCAACTGCAATAAAACTTTATAGAAACAGAATTCTTTGGAACATGCTGAGGATAAATTAACATTTGACTAACTAGAATAACAAGTGGATTAATATTAATCTCTAGTTGATACTGAGGGACATATTCTATCATCACTCTAGCCTACTAGATACTCTGGGTACTCCCAAGGGGTTGAAGCAGTCCATCTTCAGGAAGAGAACACTCTTCGAGAAGCTACACACCCCAGGGATGGAAGTACTTTGACAGCTTGTGGCTCCTGTTGGATCTCATAGGAAAAGTCTGTTCCAACAGTACTTCTGAAAGTAGCTGCTGCTTATGCACAACAGCCTGGATCGGTGGGCGCTGAATCAATTCTGTCACCTGCCCTTTGTGGTTTGGGGTTGAAAGGGCAGTGGAGGTACTAGGATGGCAGGCAGAGCAGATGCTGAGATGATGCTGGCTGATCCTCTCTGGTCCATGGTAGGCCATGAGGTCTCAATAGGGCTCCCGATTGGCGCAGCCGTCTAAGGCACTGGTCCCATAGGGCGGCGCACAATTGGCCCAGTGCCGTCCGGGTTAGGGTTTGGCCGGGGTAGGCCGTCATTGTAAATAAGAATTTGTTCTTAACTAACTTGCCTATTTAAATAAAGGTAATAAAATGAAGGTGTGTGTGTTTGCGCGACCCCCTACAACTTGCTTTGCTCCATCTCTTCAGAAAGAGACTCTTCATCCACCTCCAAGATCGAGGGCAGTGATGGAGAGACACACACATGGAAGAAAGGCCCAGACTTAAAGTTAACATCCCAGTGAATGGGCTTCACTCTCTTCCTGCGCCCTCGTTGGCTATTCTCCCATTCCCGCTTGGCCTTGGCACGGGAGGCGGGCATGTGCCACCGCTTGATAGGAGGCTGTTCCGCCAGTGTGGCCAAGGGGGTCAAGAGGATTTCAAAGGGGCACTTCTCACCCGCCTGCATGGCTCTCCTACTGGTCAGTAAAGCGGTGTGGTCGGTGCGACCTGTGTGGCTGGGCGTAGGTCTGGGCAGGGGGTGACAGCCATCATCTCCGCCTACGTTAGCTGGGTGGCAGATTAAAGGTGGACCACAGAGGAAAATCCTCTCAGTGCTACTGAAGGACAGGGGCTCAGAGGGTAATATGATTTGTTTGTCACCCAGTTGTTCTGGTAGCTGCTGGTCCAGCATAGCAGACCGGATCTGTAAGAGCTGGATCCTCTTCGACACACGCCGTGATCTGGCGTTGGCAGGCCGGGCTGGCACTGGGGAGGCAGGTGGGGCAGGCACTCGGCTGGAAGGAGCCGGAGAAGCAGATGGAGTAGGCACCAGAAGGTCAGGTACATGGCTGACCATTGGGGTAGGCAATGGGATGGCCATCTGGGCAGGTGAGGCTGACACTGCAATGGTTGGCAGCACAGGGAAAGAATTGGTGCTCTCCCTCCTACCCATGGAGTTTATAATCTCTAAGGTCTGGTTAGGGAACCTCAGAGTGCTGCCATCAGTATGTGTTGTTATCCTAGCTATCCCGGTCTTGGTTCGAGCCAGTCTTCTGCTGGCCTGGACCTCCGGCTGGAGGAAATCCACAGGAGAACATGGCGGCTGCAAGAGGCTGCCGTCGGACAGAGACCGTCTGGCCTGAGCAGGAGGAGAGCGGGGCCTTTGGTCCTTAGACGTCTGGAGAGGATTGGCCTGGATCCTGACCTCAGACTGGCTGCATGGAGTCCCAGATAAAGGAGCTACCTTCTTGGCTGCAGTGGAGCATACATTGGGCCTCTTAGGGATGCTTCCTGGTGTCTGTGGTCTGCTGGATTTAACCTCTGGCTCCTGCTTGTGGCTGGAGGTGAATGTGCTCCCTCCGGATTTGGCTTTGACCGGACCCAGACGCTTGCTACCCATCTGTCCCTCCAGCTGCAGACGAGGCATGCGAGCTACCTTGAGGGTGTTTTTGATCCTTTGGACAGTGAAAGAGGTCACAGTGAGCATTGGGAGCCTGATGGGTGGAGTGGCCTTGGGAAGCCTTCCCATGTCAGCACTCTCTTTAGTCACATCTATGTTGTGGAAGTTGGATCGGCTATTCTTTCTCCCTGGTGGCATTGGCTGTAGGACAATATCACTGGCACTCCGGACACTGAGGATGTCTGTCAGGCTGTTCTCAGAACTGTTCTGACTGGTCTCTTGTGTCCGAGTCCTGGACTTCCCTCTGTCTTTCATGGCTGTGAGAGTTACAGTGGAGGAGCAAACAGCAACAGAAAGCATATAGAATAAATTACAATTATTACAATAGAATTTGATCAACGTTGTTATTATAAACTTGTGTTTTTCCACTTTCAAAGGATCTTCCAATTCCTGGTAAAATGTCAATAAATTTATAAAAATGAAAGATTCACAGACTAAGGCCTACCTTCAAGTTGGACTTTCAGATAATTTGCACATGTAGGATTTGACTATACAGTTTCAACAATATATTATTGAAAACAGAAACACAAGACCATAAGATCTAGTTGTCATAAATCACAAAACATAACAGTTTTTCTGACAGTTGTTGGTCAAATAAAGTTGTCATAAGATAAAAGTAATGTATTTGAGATTATTTCATTAAATTATAGGTCCTACCTCAGTTCAAGAAGAGCGTCAATGACCTGTCTATGGAATGTTTTATTTTGACAAAAGAATGCTTAATTATGACATCATGCACGTTATGACATAGCAGCCGTCCACATCATAAAGGTTTGTCAAAACCACTTGAACTGGCATGAAATGTCATTAAATACAATAGGCCTAATTCAGCAATTTAATAAAAATAATAGTTTGACTGTAATTATTCAGTTTATTGGCTTTTATTTTCATTACAGTAGTGGTTTTGAATATTAAAATGAGAGTAGGCCTAGTGAGTTTAGTAGAACTCGATCGCTCATTGAACATCTGTGTGGAACGTTCGCAGCTGACGCCACACAGACGCCTTTGGAAAGAAATTCACTTTAGTTTCATATTCAACTTATCTGCATATATGCACGGCAAATAAATTCCCAGTACTCAAATAAATCTGAAAATCGCAATTATCTATTTATTATAGCATCCTCTTAGAACGAGAACATAGCTACAGGTATTTTGACTTCTATACTATAATAGTAGTAGTTGTGTGTGTTTTCTTGTCGTGCATTCGTTTTGAGTCAACGCTAAACCCACAATATTTTGGTCCCATTCGCTATTAGCACCGTCAGCCAATGGCGGAAGTGACATGCCTGATGCCTAAATTGATGTTGTTGACCAAACACATTTCAATATCACTTTTGAAATACAATAAATAGCCTGTTAAGTTGTCGACAAAACAAGTTAATAAATTATATGTTGGCTTCACGTCTCCAACTCAACCAGAAATAAAAGTTAAAGAATGTAAATAAGCCAGTGTCTTAGATTGAACTATCCAAGCAGTAAATATATCCTTTAAATGTTGATATTTGGTTGAGTTGTCAACTAAACACAATTCAATATTACTTTTGTAATACAGTAAATAGCCTGAAGTTAAGGTTATCTTAACTAATGTAACAGTATTTATTCAACCTTAAATGAAGTAACAGATCCATAGACACATTTTGAGGTTACTGTAACTATACATTTATTTGTTTGTAACATTAATCATATAAAGCGTGCATGTTCAAGATCACATGCATACTGTAGGTTGTGGCAGATCTGTGGAGATATTCACAATTGCTGTAGTCTATGTAGAATCTCGAACGGCATTGATCACTTGCACCATGTACTTTTAATGTAATCTCAACTTCAAACCAGGTAATTTGGATCTGCTATTTAATGAAGCACAGTGTGGTTTTGTCAGCAGTGTTGTTGGAGTGATAGTTGCTCAAATATACTTAAGTATCAAAAGTAAAAGTATGAACTTAAAATTACTTAAATTAAGCAAATCAGATCGCCAGGGTCACACTCAGACATCATTTAAAAACAAAGCATTTTTGTTTAGTGATTAGTGAGTGCGCCAGATCAGAGGCAGTAGGGATGACCAGGGATGTTCTCTTGATACGTGTGGGAATTGGATAATTTTCTGTCCTGCTAAGCATTCAAAATGTAATGAGTACTTTTGGGTGTCAGGGAAAATGTATGGAGTAAAAAGTACATCATTTTCTTTAGGAATGTTGTTAAGTAAAAGTAAAATATGTAAAAAACACAAATAGTAAAGTACAGACACAGTACTTTTACTTAAATACTTTATATTAAAATAAAGAAAGTCGCACACTCCATATATAAAGTCCCAGTAATTTATTGGGTATTTACCAACGTTTCAGCATCACTGCCTGCTTCAGGGTAATGTCATGAATACTTGAACCAGGTTATGTAGACAAACAGTGCAATTAGTGCAACCAATGACAATAGTGAGGGGTGTGTCATAATGATTAAGTTAATTAGAATGAATTAGTGAAACTGTTAAAAAAAACAATTGTTTATGGCATATTAAATATATTAGGCTATTATCATATAGAAACATAATTGAATATAGTACATCAAATTAGCATCCACATACATTATTGTTTAATTAAATTTCACATATTTAATTGTTTCATATTTAATTTCATATTTGTCACATGTAATCATTTAGTTCAACCTTAATGTATAATGAGCATCATCAACAGAGGGAACATATTAGGTGTATGCTAATAAGCTGTAGAAAGAATATATCAATTTATAAGACTTGTTCATAAAAGAAAGAATTGTTCATAAGAAGGGCCTGAGATCAAAGTCAATATTCAGACCACTAGGGGTCAATGTTTTTAGACAGAATATCCAGTAAGCCTCCCTTTGTAGGCTTTTCCACATGAACAGGTGATGAGATAGATTACTCCCATGGTCTTGCATGAGATGATACCCCTAACAGGGATTTTTCGACCTGTATGTGGGTGTCTGAAGAAGGATATTTTTATAGTGCTATTGCGCATGAGCCACATTTGTAGTTCCCATTTGGGATAGGTGTCAAGAGTGTCTGAGTGAGCTCAGGGGGCATGTCAGATCTCACCAAGCTATCTCCAATATTGCGACCACACTTATAGACCACCAGTGGAGGTTCCTTGAAGAGGTGGGCACTTTTGTTGTTGTCTGATTGCAGAATATGCCAGTCCTTTTTCAGGATTGCTTTAATTTTCTCTGAACCCTTGGTGTGCTTAGTGCAAAAGATGGTTGCGTTGTTTTTCTTTGGTGGAGTTTTAAGTAATTCCTCTCTTAGTTTTTGAGATTTTCATCATTGCAGCATCAAGAGTTTTGTAATATCTAACAATTCCACAACAACCATTCCACAACAACTACCTAATACACACAAATCAAGTAAAGGGATGGAATAGAATATCTACATATAAATATATGGATGAGTAATGACCGAATGGCATAGGCAAGATTCCATATATGGTATAACATACTGTACATAAATACACATGGTTAGCAGATGTTATTGCGATTATGGCGAACGTTTGTGCATCTTGATTTGACAGTTCAGCAGTATCTAACAGGTAAATCATCTTGATTTGACAGTTCAGCAGTATCTAACAGGTAAATCTAACACTTCCACAACAATAGCTAATACATACAATGTAGTAAAGGAATGAGATAAGAATATATTCATATACAAATATGGATGAGAAGTATCAGATAGTGTAGAATTGATCATATAGGATACAGTAGCAGTATATACATATGAGATGAGTAATGTGAGATATGTAAACATTCTTAAAGTGGCATTATTAAAGTGACTAGTGTTCCTTTTATTAAAGTCTCTAATGATTTCAAGACTGTATTTAGGCTGTTGCGCCTTCTTCACCACACTGTCTGTGTGGGTCGACCATTTTAGTTTGTCGGTGACATGTACATTGAGGAACTTGAACAGGGAGTACAGGGGTGACCCGTCAGGAAGTCCAGAACCCAATTGCACAGGGTGGGGTCGAGACCCAGGGCCTCAAATGTAGTGTTGAGCTTGGAGGGTACTATGGTGTTGAATGCTGAGTCAATGAACAGCATTCTTTATTTTGTTTGTTTTGTTTGTTTTTTTATCCCCTTTTCTCCCCAATTTTCGTGGTATCCAATCGCTAGTAATTACTATCTTGTCTCATCGCTACAACTCTCGTACGGGCTCGGGAGAGACGAAGGTCGAAAGCCACGCGTCCTCCGAAGCACAACCCAACCAAGCCGCACTGCTTCTTAACACTGAATGCTGAATTCCTCCGACAGCCTCCAACCCAGAAGCCAGCCGCACCAATATGTCGGAGGAAACACCGTGCACCTGGCCCCCTTGGTTAGCGCGCACTGCGCCCGGCCCGCCACAGGAGTCGCTGGAGCGCGATGAGACAAGGATATCCCTACCGGCCAAACCCTCCCTAACCCGGACGACGCTAGCCCAATTGTGCGTCGCCCCACGGACCTCCCGGTCGCGGCCGGCTGCGACAGAGCCTGGGCGCGAACCCAGAGACTCTGGTGGCGCAGCTAGCACTGCATAGACCACTGCGCCACCCGGGAGGCCCAATGAACAGCATTCTTACATAGGTATCCCTCTTGTTCAGATGAGATAGGGTAGTGTGCAGTGTGATGGCGATTGGGATTTTTTTATGATTGTCAACATCCATATGCGCGTAGACAGGAGAAAGTTTTTTATGCTGTGTGTCACCAACTGCTACTAACAAAGCAAGCAAGGAGAAGCAAGAAGGGACCCTAAACGTGGTTTTAATTTCACTCCCTGCAGTTCTTGAAAACCACTGAATTCAACCCTCTGTAAATCAGTCAGTTCTTAATGTAAAGACTTGAAACTCAGGATTCTGTAAAATCCTACGCCAATGAGGATATATGTTTACTTTCAGCTTCCTGTGACATCCGGAAGTGCTTTACATTGGGGTCATAGGGGCTGTTTCGAAGGGTTAAAAAGGTCACACCTTTCTAAAATTTCATATGTGTGATTAGGCAACCCTCATGAACCGGTACATATTAGAAAACCAGGTTTTTACCCGTTATTTTTTTGCCCTTTTTGGAACGCTTACAAATTCTCTCTAACTAAGGGTATTTGTACATTTCTAGTCTTTCAAGCTATTGAGGGGATTTGTCTGGGGGGGGGGTCACAGCTTAAACATGTCTATGGCGATGAGGGGAGATGCATCTGTGAGTCTCGAGCTAATCGGACCATGGATTTAAGAAGGCTTGTCCTGGACACTTGTACTTTGAAGAATCTCAAATATAAAAAATATTTTGATTTGTTTAACACTTTTTTGGTTACAACATGATTTCATATGTGTTATTCTCAGTTTTGATGTGTTCACTATTCTACAATGTAGAAAATAGTAAAAAATTATGAAAAACCCTTGAATGAGTTGGTGTGTCCAAACTTTTGACTGGTACTGTATATTAGAGTTGGCCTTAGGCACTTATAAAGTCACAGATCTAGGATCAGTTGATCTCCACATAATGTTAACATCAGCCACTAATATCTTACATCAGTATTGTCTATAGCAGTTTCTTCATTAAGACTTATATTTGGCCTTAATATATATAACTTGGTGGGGGGAGAGCAGAGAGGGGGATGGGAGCAGAGAAGGGGATGGGAGGCTGCTCAACGATTGGCTGTAGTGTAGGGTGTGTCATACAATGTATCAAAATTCCAACTGCTAGCTCAAATTCTCACTCAACTGTACTACTAATATGGAAATGTTCCACCGACTCTTGTAGACTACTATGCACTGAAAAACATTTAATATGATACAAATCAAAGCTTACATTAAAATATGTGATTTAAATGATGAAGTTAAATTCAGATAGGCCTGTTTTGTGCTCTCTAATATAAGGGATTTGCGTCAATTCAAATCTGGTATCAGGTCAAAATGTGATTCAGAGTCACTGAATATTTTTATTAAACTTAAGCGATAAATGGTAAATGCAATTTTCGTATATACGGGTTTTCTGTATCACCTCGCAGGGCAGAACAGAGAACTGGCAGGATGTAAGTAAACAGCTGTTCTTATACGGTGACAGACGTTGTTCCAACCCGTCTGTTGGCCTATCACAGTAGAGGCTGAGCGTGGTTTAAACTTTGCTCAGCCTATCGCCGGCGCTCAGGCTAGTCCCAGTCTCTTGGCGCTCCTTGGTGTCCGGCGCTGTTGCTGTGTAGATTACGCTCCCACACCCTAGAGACTGGGGCCAGACAGTTCTGTAACATTGTCTGAGCTATTTGCACCTGCATAGAAAGCATACTGTTCTCGCTCAAGGTTAACCACAGCTTCTCAGCACACTATCTGGGGCACAATGTTACTTTCAGCACACACACACAGACGCCCAGGCTAACAGTTGCTAATATTATATCACATGTGATAGAGCATTGGGTTATAGTGCAATAAACACAAATCCTAACACTAACACCAACATAAAATGTGTTGTTGTTGCTGTAGAACTTTTCACAGATCTAGGAGCAGTTGACCGCCACAGAATGTGAACATTAGCCACTGATATCTGACATCAGTATAGTTTATAAAAGTGTATCTGTCTGTCTGTGTCTTTCAGTTTCTGTTTAGACTACATCAAAGATAGAGAAGCTGTGCAGTCACACCATGTTCAATCATGTTACCTAATTAGCTAGCTAGCTGACAATCTGGTTGACCTGTAGCATATAAACATTTGTTGGCACAGAAACAAAGGGGATATGGGGGGGGGGGGTTAGGTTGCTAGTTAGAATCTTAACCTGCCATTAGCTACTTTTGTGTCAGCAAGTCTACAGACCATTCAAGTAGCTGCACTTAACACCTCACTGATACTGATTGTGTAAACTACAAACCCAAATTGTCTAAGGAAATGTAGGTGACAGTAATAATATTGCACACATATTCAGAAATCTGGGCTGATGGAATCATTGTCTACTCTTCATAATTTCCGCTGGAGAAGCTGTCCCTCCCCCACTGCAGTGTGCACAAAAGTACCAAACCACCAAAACTTTCACAGGTCAACACAGTTCCCCCTCCCCCACGCTGCAGTGACAAATCTCTCCCCAGGGTTGCCATGCACATTGTGTTGCCTTTTATTGAGGTACTTTTAAAACTTTGCTGCGGGTAAAAAGTGTTGGTTGCTGCGTGCAAGTATTTATACTACTTCTATATTGCACCGTTATCAACATGGTATTTTTTTTTTAAACCCATTCATTTCCCTGTAATCTGCTGAGATTGTAACAGTTTTCAGGCTTTGAAGGCGGGTTTTTACTGGAATTATTAGAAATGTGAAATTGATCTGGCAAGCCTGTCTCTGCCTGAGCATGATCACAACAAAAGTAGCTGTGCAGCAAGTTTTTTAAGGAAGAGGAGGATGGTTGCAGACGTTCGCATTCATGCAAGAAGGTAAGCTATTAACTAAACTGCTAACCAATATTTTAACTAAAATTGTATGTGGTGTATTGGCAAGCAATGCATGTTCCCATTGTCTTTATTTGTAATTTCTGTTAGCTCATGTATATCTTTCGGCTGAATCCAACATGCATTGACAATGTCTGAAAGCCATATTGTGTCAGATATACTGCGTCATGAGATTGAAATTGGTGGGCTCATCCAAACAATTCATTAATGTGCAATTGTTACTTTATACTTATTTACTGCTTGCTAATGATTAGCGTGCTAGCCAATGATTAGCGTGCTAGCTAGCGGTTAGCGTGCTAGTTTAGCATAATTGGTAAAAATGTCTTGTGGTTAACCCAATGTTACATGCATTGGAAAATAATATTGCTAGTGTAACTTGAATTGGTTTACAAGCTAGCTAGAAAAGCCAGTTCCTTTTCATCTGTTTTGTCAAGTCATAAGCATGCAAGCGTGCTGAAATATTTAAATAAATCCCCTCATTTAAGTTTTGGCTGTTTTTTTTATCGCCATTACCCAAAGAGAAATAAGTTGCTAGTTATTTTGGCTTGGCATTTTAAAGAGTGAAACACCACAACAGGAATAAAGATTGTGGAAAGTGTCAAATTTGGTAGGACTTTGCCAATTCACATGCCTTGCTTTAGCCATATCACTCATACTGTTTCTTGTTTTGTTCATCCATAAAAGCAGATCAGCCTTAGTTGCATCCAGGAACTTGCATAATGTGCTTATGTTATGCTTATACTTGCTTTTTTACTTTGAAAGTCGTCTTAAAAAAGGAAATTGTAATAGATGTTTGTAGGACCTCTGTCAGTCAATGATAACAGTCATTGGTGTCCACCAGCCCATCCCCTTTGTTGTGTGCTGAGCAATCTTGTTATTCTTTTAAGTCTCAACCATTCTTTTAGAAACTTGTCTTCCTTTACAAAGGCACTGCAGAGGCTAAGAAGATGCATGGAAACTCTAAAAGAAACATAATTCAACATGTAGGCCAGATTTGAAAAGGAAATAATAAATCCCGAAGCTCAGTGTAATGGCTCTCGTCGGTGGAAGGAGAGGAGGACCAAAGCGCAGAGTGGTGCGTATCCATATTTATTAGAATACTAATCAATTATGAACAAAAACAATAAACAGAAAACCCAACGAAGCTACAGTCCCGAACTAGTGAACACAGACAAACCAGGAACACACGAACAGGAACTATCACCCACAAACCAATAGTGAAAACAGGCTACCTTAATATGGTTCCCAATCAGAGACAATGCAAAACACCTGCCTCTGATTGAGAACCATATCAGGCCAAATGACAAACCTAAACATAGAAACACATAACATAGACTGCCCACCCCAACTCACGCCCTGACCATACTAACTAAAGACAAAGCAAAGGAAAATAAAGGTCAGAACGTGACACTCAGGTTTGTCAGTTGTTTAGAATGAGGATACTGGGGATGGTTGAATCATATTCAATTGCCTAATTTGCACATGACTAGTTTCATTTTATTGTATCCTTAGATGTCAGACACCGAGGCTGCCTGCACCGCCGTTGATCAGAACAGACAGCGTATACGTAATGTGAGCGGACCAAGTAATTGGGCGTCACTCTAAAGCGGGAAGGTGGAACAAACGAGTCAGGAGTAGGTTTTCTTGATTGAACAAAGTTCTATATTGAGGGCATTTGGACAACACAAACACTCCAACAGAATCAATGAAACTCTCCAAAGGAACAAAACATATATCTTCTTCTCCAGAGCAAAACAGGAACACAATATGATTGTCTTTAAATTACAACAAAAAGTCACGACATTGTCACCGTCTTAATGGTTCTTCCTAGATAGCTCCTCTGTCTCGGTGGCCATCTTCCAGAGATAGTTCCCCTTCTTGCTGGTTCCATACTCTCTCTTATAGGGGAAGGAGAATATCTCATTAGTAGTGTCAGCTGTGCTTAATTGCCTCTGGTTCACCTGTCTCCCATGCCTTGTTGGGCTATCATCCGTGAGCTCAGCCTGCCCTCTGGTGGTCCTTCCACATACCTTCCCCCTCAGGACCGAACCGGAGGGTCGGGCGCCAGACGCACCGTCTAGGTCGCGTCGGGACAGCGCGTCTGCATTCCCGTTCCTTGATCCGGCCCTGTGGATGACATGGAAAGAGAATGGTTGTAAAGACAAAAACCATCTGGCTATTCTGTTGTTATTGTTCCTCTTACCAGCCATCCACGTGAGGGGCGCATGGTCCGTAACTAAAGCAAACCTCCGACCCAGTAGGTAGTACCGGAGATAATCGAGAGCCCACTTAATGGCTAAGGCCTCTTTCTCTACGGTAGCATACCTCTGTTCTCGATCGCTTAGCTTCCTACTTATGAAGAGAATCGGCTTCTCTGCTACGCCTTTACCCTGAGCTAGTACGGCCCCGAGCCCTGTATCCGAGGCGTCGACCTGCACAATGAACTCTTGTGAGAAGTCCGGAGCCTGTAGGACGGGATCAGAACACAGGACATCAGGACTTTTTTTCCATCTTTTAGCGATTGAAAGGCCTCTTCCGTCTCGTCGTTCCACTCTACCTGGTTTGGCAAGTTTTTCTTGATGAGGTTTGTGAGGGGATTGGCAATGGTTGCATATCCCGGGATAAAACGGCGATAATATCCCGTTATCCCTAAGAAGGCCCGAACGTCCCGCTTGGTCCGGGGTCGCGGCCAGTCTCGAATTGCCCTGGTCTTCTCTGCCTGTGGGCGTATTTTCCCATTCCCCACGGTGTACCCCAGGTATTCCGCTTCGGACAGACCCAGGCAGCATTTATTTGGATTGGCCGTCAACCCTGTGGCTTCCAAACTCACGAGCACCGCCCGTAATCGCAGGAGGTGACTATCCCAGTCCTCGCTGTGGATAACCACATCGTCTATGTACGCCGCTGCATACTCTTGATGGGGCCGTAGAATGGCATCCATGAGGCGTTGGAAAGTTGCAGCGGCACCATGCAGTCCGAAGGGCATCCTCACATACTGGAAAAGCCCCTCTGGTGTGGCGAAGGCAGTCTTTGGGCGATCCTCCGGAGCCACCGGCACTTGCCAATATCCCTTCGTCAAATCCAGGGTGGTGATGAACTTGGCCTTTCCTAAGTGCTCCAAGAGTTCATCCACGCGGGGCATGGGAAACGCATCGAATGTAGAGATGGCATTCACGGCCCTAAAATCGTTGCAGAGTCTCATACTACCATCGGATTTGGGGACCAGGACTATGGGACTGGACCACTCACTCGTCGATGGCTCGATCACACCCATCCTCAACATCTCCCTTACCTCGTTCTTAGCGATGACTCGGCGAGCCTCAGGAATCCTGTAAGGGCGGATATGCACCTTCTGGCCGGGTTCAGTGTGGATATGGTGGAACAGGACATCTGTTTGTCCTGGGAATGGAGAGAATATTCGACCGAAGTTCATAATCAGCTTGTCTAGCTGTCTTGACTGCTCCGGCAGGAGAGTTTGACCACGGCGCACCGGTGGTAGAGCCTCCTCTTTTCCTTTTCCCTCCAGGGCCATCAAAGCCACCTCCTCCTCTCTTCCATGGTACGGCTTTAACAGGTTTATGTGATAGAGTTGGACCTTCTTCCTTCTATCAGGTTGCTATTTCTTCCTCTGCTGCAGAGGACAAGGACGTAGCTACGTCTCCTTGTAGGACTACTACCTCAGGCTTGGATTTTCTCTTCTTTCCTGTCCCCCTTCTTTCCACGCATAACGTCATCTGCCGAAGCTCCTTATATAAGGGACAGTCTCTCCCGATCAATAATGGTACCTTCAGCTGGGGCACTTTCCCTGCCCTGACTGTACACCTTCCTTTTGGAGTGAGAATCGGCAGATTCACAGTGGGGTAATAGTGGGTGTCTCCATGGATACAGGATACGGCTACTTTGTCTGGTAGCAGTGTTGCGGAGGTCACCAGCCGCTCCTCTACTAACGTAACCATACTTCCCGAGTCGAGGATGGCTACCACATCTTGTCCTTCGACTTGAACTGGAATCTCTGGGGCTGGAGCTATTTCTGCTAACCAACAGTGTTGATCCTGCCCCCTCAAACCGAGAGGTGTGGGGGTGGGCAGTGATGACTCTGTGACCATGGGCTCGTCCTTGCTAGGACATTGTGGGGCATAATGGTTGGGAGACTGACATTTATAACACCGACCCTGCTGTGTGGGGGATGATTTCTCCCACCTCCGGAGGGGGTTTGGACGTTTCGGTGGCGGACGCGCCGGCGTGAGTCGGGGTACGGGATCGGAAGAATCCTTCCGTTCCTCCTTGTCACTTTTTAACAACTCCCCTGTAGACCGATATGTTTCCACCGCCTGTGCTATGTCGTCGGCTGACAACGGGTTGGCTTGCCCCACAACCCTTTTTAAGTCACTGGGTAATTCCCTCAATATCTTGTCCACTACAAGAGTCTCTATCACCTGTCCTACTCCCTTTTCAGGTTCTAGCCACTGTTTTGTCAGTCGTATTAATGCAAAAATCTGGGAACGGACGGGTTTGTCAGCTGTGTCGGTCCATTGATGGAACTTTACGGCCCTATCTCTGGCAGTCAGCTGGTACCGGGATAGGATCTCGGTTTTTAGTCGCACATAGTCTGCAGCTTCGCGGGCATCCAGGTCAAAATAGGCTTCCTGAGCCACCCCGGTCAAAAGAGGGGCTAATGCGCTCGCCCATTCTGTGGGCGGCCACTCTTCCAAGGTGGCCGTCCTTTCGAAGGTCATGAGGAAGGCCTCAATATCATCCTCCTTGGAGAGACGAGGTAAGATGGCGTGAGCAGCCGCTCTTGGCTTAACTCTAGGTTCTTCTCGCCGGCTCAGCTGTTGTTGCAGGAGTTCTATGGTTGTATGCTGTGCCGTGATCAATTGTTGTAGTAGGGCGTTATCCATCGTACTTGAATGGTTCCTCCTGGTCTACTGGAAGAATCTTGATTTACTCACTTATCCTTGTGTCACTCGTCCACCTAGTGCCCACATTCTCCACCAATGTGAGCGGACCAAGTAATTGGGCGTCACTCTAAAGCGGGAAGGTGGAACAAACGTGTCAGGAGTAGGTTTTCTTGATTGAACAAAGTTCTATATTGAGGGCATTTGGACAACACAAACACTCCAACAGAATCAATGAAACTCTCCAAAGGAACAAAACATATATCTTCTTCTCCAGAGCAAAACAGGAACACAATATGATTGTCTTTAAATTACAACAAAAAGTCACGACATTGTCACCGTCTTAATGGTTCTTCCTAGATAGCTCCTCTGTCTCGGTGGCCATCTTCCAGAGATAGTTCCCCTTCTTGCTGGTTCCATACTCTCTCTTATAGGGGAAGGAGAATATCTCATTAGTAGTGTCAGCTGTGCTTAATTGCCTCTGGTTCACCTGTCTCCCATGCCTTGTTGGGCTACTATCCGTGAGCTCAGCCTGCCCTCTGGTGGTCCTTCCACAGTAAGTTAGTGTCATTCAACACCAGCACATACTGTAAGTTCGTGTGAATCAGCTTTGTAAATCAAAGACAGGCAAGTCTGCACTTCCATCCCATATTCATTGTTTTATAACCTAATGTAATGTAGAGGAGCACAGAGCCATAACTAATCAAAATGTGCCAGTGTCCAAATACTTAGTGTTATTTGTCTAGTTGTCCAATATACTTTTCTTCTGCAATACAGTTGACCAAAGCTATGCTTGGATACAGGACTGATGACTCAATAACCAGTATTGACAACAGTGAAGATGGTTATGTCCCAGGGCCATCAGGATCATCAGAGGAAGGCAATTTCTATGAAGAAAGTCTGACCGGACTGGCCTATACCTTACATACACATGGACCTATTCTTAATTACAATGTCCTTCTCGACATGTTTTCCACTGATGCTTTCCAGGAGAGATGTCAGCGATTCGGGCCAAACAGCCAATGACCAAGGGAAAGCTGGGACAAAAGAGAGGCTCACACGGTAAGCATGTTTCCTCTTGCCTTCAGTCAGTGCATTTTCACTCTGTAGTGTCAACTAGATTCCATACAGATTGAGTCTGCCTTGATGTCAGCATTGCACATTCTCCTCTCACATCCTTATCTCTGTAGTTATTTCGTTGGGATTGTTAGTTTAATCTCAACACACTCTCTGCAGATACAGCTGTAACCTTGTAGAGTTAATACAGAGAGATGTTCAAGTACTGTACTGTAGTCAACCTTTATTTAATGTAGTCATTCATAATGCCATCTCTTTCCAAAGGTGCCAAAGGAACAAAAAGGTATTGGTCGACAATAGAGGTGGATGCAGTTGAAGATTCCTTGATGAATTTCATCCGAATGGGATAAACGCCTGGAAAACAAGACTGTAAGAAATGCATTGCTGCTTATCCCCAAGCACTAGTAAACAGGGACTGGAGAGCAGTAAAGTTCTATGTACATAACAGAATAGTTGCAGATCAGAGAAAATAAGTGTATGAGATGCTTCTGGTTATCTTGGTGTACTTCTGAGGATTTAATGGGACTCACTTGACTTAAGCTCATAGGCAGATGACAGATGACAAATGAGGATAAATTAACATTTGCCTAACTAGAATAACAAGTGGATTAATATTAATCTCTAGTTGATACTGAGGGACATATTCTATCATCACTCTAGCGTACTAGATACTTTGGGTACTCCCAAGGGGTTGAAGCAGTCCATCTTCAGGAAGAGAACACTCTTCGAGAAGCTACACACCCCAGGGATGAAAGTACTTTGACAGCTTGTGGCTCCTGTTGGATCTCATAGGAAAAGTCTGTTCCAACAGTACTTCTGAAAGTAGCTGCTGCTTATGCACAACAGCCTGGATCGGTGGGCGCTGAATCATTTCTGTCACCTGCCCTTTGTGGTTTGGGGTTGAAAGGGCAGTGGAGGTACTAGGATGGCAGGCAGAGCAGACGCTGGGATGATGCTGGCTGATCCTCTCTGGTCCATGGTAGGTCATGAGGTCTCAATAGGGCTCCCAATTGGCGCAGCCGTCTAAGGCACTGGTCCCATAGGGCGACGTACAATTGGCCCAGTGCCGTTAGGGTTTGGCCGGGGTAGGCCGTCATTGTAAATAAGAATTTGTTCTTAACTAACTTGCCTATTTAAATAAAGGTAAAAAAATGAAGGTGTGTGTGTTTGCGCGACCCCCTACAACTTGCTTTGCTCCATCTCTTCAGAAAGAGACTCTTCATCCACCTCCAAGATCGAGGGCAGTGATGGAGAGACACACACATGGAAGAAAGGCCCAGACTTAAAGTTAACATCCCAGTGAATGGGCTTCACTCTCTTCCTGCGCCCTCGTTGGCTATTCTCCCATTCCCGCTTGGCCTTGGCACGGGAGGCGGGCATGTGCCACCGCTTGATAGGAGGCTGTTCCGCCAAGGGGGTCAAGAGGATTTCAAAGGGGCACTTCTCGCCCGCCTGCATGGCTCTCCTACTGGTCAGTAAAGCGGTGTGGTCGGTGCGACCTGTGTGAAAACCTGTGTGAAAATCATCTCAGAAATATAACGCTTTATCAGAACTTGTGAAATCAAAACATGCTTTTATTTACAATAGTATAACCATCTCGAATGTCCCACGGAACCCTCCTCAGAAGTCCAGTCCTTTATATTTATACCCATATAATATTATGCCCATCCCCTATGAAGTCATTCACCACCATCTGCTTTCAATCAGTTTATCATGGTGGCCAGACCCTCTATCCCAGTGTCTCAACTTTCTTCATGTGCCTGTGTGTCTGACATGTATGTACATAATGGACTGGTCAGACTATATGTCTAGTGGGTCTAAGTGCCCTAAACACATATTTCTCTGACATGTGTATCTCTTTAAAGAATCAGCAGACTATGTGTCTAGTGTCCAATTTCTTTAAGCGCCTATCTGTCTGACATGTATGTTTTGTTTAGTGTAATGGGTAGACTATAAATCTAGTGTGTCCAAGTGCCCAGGTGCTGACATGTCTAGTCAGTCTGTCAGCACAATGGAGAAAATACAAGAGCCAGAACGTCCCTTAGGAGATTTCCATTACCACAGTCTCATAATCAATGTAAACATGTAGTCCATTACTTTAATGTTCACTACACTACTACAATCCTCGGTTTCCTGTATTTACCAGAATGGCAAATGCACTCACATCTGCCTTATACTATTTTCTAGTATACTCCTATCTATTGTTTAATTGGTGTGATATCTACCTACATATGTCCCTTACTCCTACAAAGGACATTGTAATTAAGAATAGGTCCATGTGTATGCAAGGTATAGGCACACCGGTCAGATTTTCTTCATAGAAATTGCCTTCCTCTGATGATCCTGATGGCCCTGGGACATAACCATCTTCACTGTTGTCAATACTGGTTATTGAGTCATCAGTCCTGTATCCAAGCATAGCTTTGGTCAACTGTATTGCAGAAGAAAAGTATATTGGACAACTAGACAAATAACACAAAGTATTTGGACACTGGCACATTTTGATTAGTTATGGCTCTGTGCTCCTCTACATTAGGTTATAAAACAATGAATATGGGATGGAAGTGCAGACTTGCCTGTCTTTGATTTACAAAGCTGATTCACACGAACTTACAGTATGTGCTGGTGTTGAATGACACCAACTTACGTATACGCTGTCTGTTCTGATCAACGGCGGTGCAGACAGCCTCGGTGTCTGACATCTAAGGATACAATAAAATGAAACTAGTCATGTGCAAATTAGGCAATTGAATATGATTCAACCATCCCCAGTATCCTCATTCTAAACAACTGACAAACCTGGGTGTCACGTTCTGACCTTTATTTTCCTTTGCTTTGTCTTTAGTTAGTATGGTCAGGGCGTGAGTTGGGGTGGGCAGTCTATGTTATGTGTTTCTATGTTTAGGTTTGTCATTTGGCCTGATATGGTTCTCAATCAGAGGCAGGTGTTTTGCATTGTCTCTGATTGGGAACCATATTAAGGTAGACTGTTTTCACTATTGGTTTGTGGGTGATTGTTCCTGTTCGTGTGTTCCTGGTTCGTCTGTGTTCACTAGTTCGGGACTGTAGCTTCGTTGGGTTTTCTGTTTATTGTTTTTGTTCATAATTGATTAGTATTCTAATAAATATGGATACGCACCACGCTGCGCTTTGGTCCTCCTCTCCTTCCACCGACGAGAGCCATTACACTGAGCTTCGGGATTTATTATTTCCTTTTCAAATCTGGCCTACATGTTGAATTATGTTTCTTTTAGAGTTTCCATGCATCTTCTTAGCCTCTGCAGTGCCTTTGTAAAGGAAGACAAGTTTCTAAAAGAATGGTTGAGACTTAAAAGAATAACAAGATTGCTCAGCACACAACAAAGGGGATGGGCTGGTGGACACCAATGACTGTTATCATTGACTGACAGAGGTCCTACAAACATCTATTACAATTTCCTTTTTTAAGACGACTTTCAAAGTAAAAAAGCAAGTATAAGCATAACATAAACACATTATGCAAGTTCCTGGATGCAACTAAGGCTGATCTGCTTTTATGGATGAACAAAACAAGAAACAGTATGAGTGATATGGCTAAAGCAAGGCATGTGAATTGGCACAGTCCTACCAAATTTGACACTTTCCACAATCTTTATTCTTGTTGTGGTGTTTCACTCTTTAAAATGCCAAGCCAAAATAACTAGCAACTTATTTCTCTTTGGGTAATGGCGATAAAAAAAACAGCCAAAACTTAAATGAGGGGATTTATTTAAATATTTCAGCACGCTTGCATGCTTATGACTTGACAAACAGATGAAAAGGAACGGGCTTTTCTAGCTAGCTTGTAAACCAATTCAAGTTACACTAGCAATATTATTGTCCAATGCATGTAACATTGGGTTAACCACAAGACATTTTTACCAATTATGCTAAACTAGCACGCTAACCGCTAGCTAGCACGCTAATCATTGGCTAGCACGCTAATCATTAGCAAGCAGTAAATAAGTATAAAGTAACAATTGCACATTAATGAATTGTTTGGATGAGCCCACCAATTTCAATCTCATGACGCAGTATATCTGACACAATATGGCTTTCCGACATTGTCAATGCATGTTGGATTCAGCCGAAAGATATACATGAGCTAACATAAATTACAAATAAAGACAATGGGAACATGCATTGCTTGCCAATACACCACATACAATTTTAGTTAAAATATTGGTTAACAGTTTAGTTAATAACTTACCTTCTTGCATGAATGCGAACGTCTGCAACCATCCTCCTCTTCCTTAAAAAACTTGCTGCACAGCTACTTTTGTTGTGATCATGCTCAGGCAGAGACAGGCTTGCCAGATCAATTTCACATTCCTAGTAATTCCAGTAATAACCCGCTTTCAAAGCCTGAAAACTGTTACAATCTCAGCAGATTACAGGGAAATTAATGGGTTTTAAAAAAATACCATGTTGATAACGGTGCAATATAGAAGTAGTATAAATACTTGCACGCAGCAACCAACACTTTTTACCCGCAGCAAAGTTTTAAAAGTACCTCAATAAAAGACAACACAATGTACATGGCAACCCTGGGGAGAGATTTGTCACTGCAGCATGGGGGAGGGGGAACTGTGTTGACCTGTGAAAGTTTTGGTGGTTTGGTACTTTTGTGCACACTGCAGTGGGGGAGGGACAGCTTCTCCAGCGGAAATTATGGCGAGTAGACAATGATTCCATCAGCCCAGATTTCTGAATATGTGTGCAATATTATTACTGTCACCTACATTTCCTTAGACAATTTGGGTTTGTAGCTTACACAATCAGTATCAGTGAGGTGTTAAGTGCAGCTACTTGAATGGTCTGTAGACTTGCTGACACAAAAATAGCTAATGGCAGGTTAAGATTCTAACTAGCAACCTAACCGCTCAGCAATCAGGTTCACTACCTGCACACAGACCAAACAGCCTAGTGATATTAACAGCCATCTCATCTCTATTGGCACTCAGCTACTCTCACAATCTGTTTCTCTCTCATAACAGGCCATTTTTTAATCCTATTTGCATTTACCCTCCACTAGACCCCTGGTTTCACAAGGTGGAATACAATGTACTGATAATAAGTGATTTCAGGTTTGTACTGCTGTGAAGACGTAGGCCTTTACATCAGCATTGATCTCTTTGCAAAAAGCCTCAAGAAAACTCATAATAAACTTGGGAAACTGATGTTCATATCTTAAAGGACAAGTCCCTATAAGCTTTTGTCAGGAATCGGGACTAGGTTAATAAAGCCAATGCAACTGCATGTTTTACAAATGGGAGGCTATCTTATGGTAGGCCTAGTTATAAAATGACATTATAGGCCGACACTGTACACTATAGGCCTATTTCTTTGCCGGATTGGAGAATGTCTGCAATTGTCTTGCCTAGTGAATCAAAACTGCCAAAACATGGCCTGGTCATGGATGAAAAGCACCTTTTCAAAATGGGGTAGAACTGAGGGAACATAAGGCGGACCCCAGGACTTCAGCTTCCTGTGTTAGCTGTTGTAATCCTCTTGCTGCGTTTATTTGTAGATAGACTCACCCCAACAGGGAGTTATGAGTTGGGAGGTATAATCAAAATGTCTGCTTAATGCTTTTGAGGGAGCAGCAGAAAAGTGTATCCAAGCTGGGGTACCCCTTGCTAGAATTGTTAGTTGTAGCAGTAGTAGTAGCCATGTAATGGCAGCAGTGTTGTAGTTGAGTCACTAAAGCACAAGTCCGAGTCAATTCACAAGACCCTATGGCTAACTCTGAGTTGAGTCAAAGTCACCCATGTTTGAGTCGAGTCGAGTTACAAGTCCCTATGGCTGAAATAAGAGTGCCTGTGTTTGAATCCCGGTCCAAGATTTCAAGTCTAAGACAATGGGTCCATATTAACTTAATATTAAGTAATTAACCCAGTCAGATAGTGGCGGGGGGGAATTTGAGCAATCATTTTTTATATCCCCTTTGTTTCTGTGCCAACAAATGTTTATATGCTACAGGTCAACCAGATTGTCAGCTAGCTAATTAGGTAACATGATTGAACATGGTGTGACTGCACAGCTTCTCTATCTTTGATGTAGTCTAAACAGAAACTGAAAGACACAGACAGACAGATACACTTTTATAAACTATACTGATGTCAGATATCAGTGGCTAATGTTCACATTCTGTGGCGGTCAACTGCTCCTAGATCTGTGAAAAGTTCTACAGCAACAACAACACATTTTATGTTGGTGTTAGTGTTAGGATTTGTGTTTATTGCACTATCACATGTGATATAATATTAGCAACTGTTAGCCTGGGCGTCTGTGTGTGTGTGCTGAAAGTAACATTGTGCCCCAGATAGTGTGCTGAGAAGCTGTGGTTAACCTTGAGCGAGAACAGTATGCTTTCTATGCAGGTGCAAATAGCTCAGACAATGTTACAGAACTGTCTGGCCCCAGTCTCTAGGGTGTGGGAGCGTAATCTACACAGCAACAGCGCCGGACACCAAGGAGCGCCAAGAGACTGGGACTAGCCTGAGCTCCGGCGATAGGCTGAGCAAAGTTTAAACCACGCTCAGCCTCTACTGTGATAGGCCAACAGACGGGTTGGAACAACGTCTGTCACCGTATAAGAACAGCTGTTTACTTACATCCTGCCAGTTCTCTGTTCTGCCCTGCGAGGTGATACAGAGAACCCGTATATACGAAAATTGCATTTACCATTTATCGCTTAAGTTTAATAAAAATATTCAGTGACTCTGAATCACATTTTGACCTGATACCAGATTTGAATTGACGCAAATCCCTTATATTAGAGAGCACAAAACAGGCCTATCTGAATTTAACTTCATCATTTAAATCACATATTTTAATGTAAGCTTTGATTTGTAACATATTAAATGTTTTTCAGTGCATAGTAGTCTACAAGAGTCGGTGGAACATTTCCATATTAGTAGTACAGTTGAGTGAGAATTTGAGCTAGCAGTTGGAATTTTGATACATTGTATGACACACCCTACACTACAGCCAATCGTTGAGCAGCCTCCCATCCCCTTCTCTGCTCCCATCCCCCTCTCTGCTCTCCCCCCACCAAGTCATATATACACTGCTCAAAAAAAAAGGGAACACTTAAACAACACAACGTAACTCCAAGTCAATCACACTTCTGTGAAATCAAACTGTCCACTTAGGAAGCAACACTGATTGACAATACATTTCACATGCTGTTGTGCAAATGGAATAGACAAAAGGTGGAAATTATAGGCAATTAGTAAGACACCCCCCAAAACAGGAGTGATTCTGCAGGTGGTGACCACAGACCACTTCTCAGTTCCTATGCTTCCTGGCTGATGTTTTGGTCACTTTTGAATGCTGGCGGTGCTCTCACTCTAGTGGTAGCATGAGACGGAGTCTACAACCCACACAAGTGGCTCAGGTAGTGCAGTTCATCCAGGATGGCACATCAATGCGAACTGTGGCAAAAAGGTTTGCTGTGTCTGTCAGCATAGTGTCCAGAGCATGCAGGCGCTACCAGGAGACAGGCCAGTACATCAGGAGACGTGGAGGAGGCCGTAGGAGGGCAACAACCCAGCAGCAGGACCGGTACCTCCGCCTTAGTGCAAGGAGGTGCACTGCCAGAGCCCTGCAAAATGACCTCCAGCAGGCCACAAATAATAACACATATGAAATCATGTTGTAACCAAAAAAAGTGTTAAACAAATCAAAATATTTTTTATATTTGAGATTCTTCAAAGTACAAGTGTCCAGGACAAGCCTTCTTAAGTCCATGGTCCGATTAGCTCGAGACTCACAGATGCATCTCCCCTCATCGCCATAGACATGTTTAAGCTGTGACCCCCCCAGACAAATCCCCTCAATAGCTTGAAAGACTAGAAATGTACAAATACCCTTAGTTAGAGAGAATTTGTAAGCGTTCCAAAAAGGGCAAAAAATAACGGGTAAAAACCTGGTTTTCTAATATGTACCGGTTCATGAGGGTTGCCTAATCACACATATGAAATTTTAGAAAGGTGTGGCCTTTTTAACCCTTCGAAACAGCCCCTATGACCCCAATGTAAAGCACTTCCGCTTGTCACAGGAAGCTGAAAGTAAACACATATCCTCATTGGGGTAGGATTTTACAGAATCCTGAGTTTCAAGTCCTTACGTTAAGAACTGACTGATTTAGAGAGGGTTGAATTCAGTGGTTTTCAAGAACTGCAGGGAGTGAAATTAAAACCACGTTTAGGGTCCCTTCTTGCTTCTCCTTGCTTGCTTTGTCAGTAGCAGTTGGTGACACACAGCATAAAAAACCCTCTCCTTTCTATGTGCATATGGATGTTGACAATCACAAAAAATCCCAATCGCCATCACACTGCACACTACCCTATCTCATCTGAACAAAAGGGATACCTATGTAAGAATGCTGTTCATTGACTACAGCTCAGCATTCAACACCATAGTACCCTCCAAGCTCAACACTAAATTTGAGGCCCTGGGTCTCGACCCCACTCTGTGCAATTGGGTTCTGGACTTGCTGACGGGTCACCCCCGTTCTCAGCACCCTCCTGTACTCCCTGTTCAAGTTCCTCAATGTACATGTCACCGATAAACTAAAATGGTTGACCCACACAGACAGTGTGGTGAAGAAGGCGCAACAGCCTAAATACAGTCTTGAAATCATTAGAGACTTTAATAAAAGGAACACTAGTCACTTTAATAATGCCACTTTAAGAATGTTTACATATCTCACATTACTCATCTCATATGTATATACTGCTGCTGTATCCTATATGATCAATTCTACACTATCTGATACTTCTCATCCATATTTGTATATGAATATATTCTTATCTCATTCCTTTACTACATTGTATGTATTAGCTATTGTTGTGGAAGTGTTAGATTTACCTGTTAGATACTGCTGAACTGTCAAATCAAGATGATTTACCTGTTAGATACTGCTGAACTGTCAAATCAAGATGCACAAACGTTCGCCATAATCGCAATAACATCTGCTAACCATGTGTATTTATGTACGGTATGTTATACCATATATGGAATCTTGCCTATGCCATTCGGTCATTACTCATCCATATATTTATATGTATATATTCTATTCCATCCCTTTACTTGATTTGTGTGTATTAGGTAGTTGTTGTGGAATGGTTGTTGTGGAATTGTTAGATATTACAAAACTCTTGATGCTGCAATGATGAAAATATCTCAAAAACTAAGAGAGGAATTACTTAAAACTCCACCAAAGAAGAAAAACAACGCAACCATCTTTTGCACTAAGTACACCAAGGGTTCAGAGAAAATGAAAGCAATCCTGAAAAAGGACTGGCATATTCTGCAATCAGACAACAACAAAATTGCCCACCTCTTCAAGGAACCTCCACTGGTGGTCTATAAGTGTGGTCGCAATATTGGAGATAGCTTGGTGAGATCTGACATGCCCCCTGAGCTCACTCAGACACTCTTGACACCTATCCCAAATGGGAACTACAAATGTGGCTCATGCGCAATAGCACTATAAAAACATCCTTCTTCAGACACCCACATACAGGTCGAAAAATCCCTGTTAGGGGTATCATCTCATGCAAGACCACGGGAGTAATCTATCTCATCACCTGTTCATGTGGAAAAGCCTACAAAGGGAGGCTTACTGGATATCCTGTCTAAAAACATTGACCCCTAGTGGTCTGAATATTGACTTTGATCTCAGGCCCTTCTTATGAACAATTCTTTCTTTTATGAACAAGTCTTTCTACAGTTTATTAGCGTACACCTGTTCCCTCTGTTGATGATGCTCATTACACATTAAGGCTGAACCAAAAGATTACATGTTACAAATATGAAACAATTAAATATGTGAAATTGAATTAAACAATAATGTATGTGGATGCTAATTTGATGTACTATATTCAATGATGTTTCTATATGATAATAGCCTAATATATTTAATATGCCATAAACAATTGTTTTTTTTAACAGTTTCACTAATTCATTCTAATTAATCATTATGACACACCCCTCACTATTGTCATTGGTTGCACTAACTGCACTGTTTGTCTACATAACCTGGTTCAAGTATTCATGACATTACCCTGAAGCAGGCACAGTGATGCTGAAATGTTGGTAAATACCCAATAAATTACTGGGACTTTATATATGGAGTGTGCAACTTTCTTTATTTTAATATAAAGTATTTAAGTAAAAATACGTTAAAGTACTGTATCTGTACTTTACTATTTATGTTTTTGACATATTTAACTTTTACTTAACAACATTCCTAAAGAATATGATGTACTTTTTACTCCAAACATTTTCCCTGACACCCAAAAGTACTCATTACATTATGAATGCTTAGCAGGACAGAAAATAGTCAAATTCCCACACTTATCAAGAGAACATCCCTGGTCATCCCTACTGCCTCTGATCTGGCGGACTCACTAATCACTAAACACAAATGCTTTGTTTTTAAACGATATCTGAGTGTGACCCTGGCTATCCGGTTTGCTTAATTTAAGGAATTTTAAATTCATACTTTTACTTTCCATACTTAAGACGCTATAATAAATAAATAATTGCGATCTTCAGATTTATTTGAGTAGTGAGAATTTATTTGCGGTGCATATATGCTGATAAGTTGAATATGAAACTAAAGTGAATTTTTTTCCAAAGGCGTCTGTGGCATTAGCTGCGAACGTTCCACACAGATGTTCAATGAGCGATCGAGTTCTACTAAACTCACTAGGCCTACTCTCATTTTAATCAATTCAAAACCACTACTGTAATGAAAATAAAAGCCAGTAAACTGAATAATTACTGTCAAACTATTATTTTTATTAAATTGTTGAATTAGTCCTATTATATTTAATGTTACATTTCATGCCTATTCAAGTGGATTTGACAAACTTTTATGATGTGGACGGACGGCTGCTATGACATAATGTACATGATGTCATAATGAAGCATTCTTTTGTTAAAATAAAACATTCCATAGACAGGTCATTAACGCTCTTCTTGAACTGAGGTAGGACCTATAATTTAATGAAATAATCTCAAATGCATTACTTTTATTTTATGAGATCTTAAATTTGATCAATAACTGTCAGAAACTGTTATGTTTTGTGATTTGTGACTAGGTCTTGTTGTCTTGTGTTTCTGTTTTCAAGAATATATTGTTGAAACTGTATAGTCAAATCCTACGTGTGCAAATTATCTGGAAGTCCAAATTGAAGGTAGGCCTTAGTCTGTAAATCTTAAATTTTTATGAATTTATGAACATTTGGCAAGAATTGGAATGTCCTTTGAAAGTGGAAAAACACACATTTATAGTAACAACTTTGATCAAAATCTATTGTAATTTATTCTATATTCTTATTCTCAAACATGCTTTTTGTTGCTGTTTGCTCCTCCACTGTGACTCTCACAGCCATGAAAGACAGAGGGAAGTCCAAGACTCGGACACAAGAGACCAGTCAGAACAGTTCTGAGAACAGTCTGACAGACATCCTCAGTGTCCGGAGTGCCAGTGATATTGTCCTACAGCCAATGCCACCAGGGAGAAAGAATAGCCGATCCCACTTCCACAACATGGATGGGACTAAAGAGAGGGCTGACATGGGAAGGCTTCCAATGGCCACTCCACCCATCAGGCTCCCAATGCTCACTGTGACCTCTCTCAATGTCCAAAGGATCAAAAACACCCCCAAGGTGCCTCGCATGCCTCGTCTGCAGCTGGAGGGACAGATGGGTAGCAAGCGTCTGGGTCCGGTCAAAACCAAAACTGGAGGGAGCACATTTACCTCCAGCAAAAAGCAGGAGCCAGAGATTAAATCCAGCAGACCACAGACACCAGGAAGCATCCCTAAGAGGCCCAATGTATGCTCCACTGCAGCCAAGGCAGTAGCTCCATTATCTGGGACTCCATGCAGCCAGTCTGAGGTCAGGATCCAGGCCAATCCTCTCAAGACGTCTAACATCCAGGAACAAAGTCACCGCTCTCCTCCTGCTCAGGCCAGACGGTCTCTGTCCGACGGCAGCCTCTTGCAGCCGCCATGTTCTCCTGTGGATGTCCTCCAGCCGGAGGTCCAGGCCAGCAGAAGCCTGGCACGACCCAAGACCGGGATAGCTAGGATAACAAGACATACTGACGGCAGCACTCTGAGGTTCCCTAACCAGACCTTAGAGCTTATAAACTCCATGGGTAGGAGGGAGAGCACCAATTCTTTCCCTGTGCTGCCAACCATTGCAGTGTCAGCCTCACCTGCCCAGATGGCCATCCCATTGCCTACCCCAATGGTCAGCCATGTGCCTGACCTTCTGGTGCCTACTCCATCTGCTTCTCCGGTTCCTTCCAGCCGAGTGCCTGCCCCACCTGCCTACCCAGTGCCAGCCCGGCCAGCCAACGCCAGATCACGGCGTGTGTCGAAGAGGATCCAGCTCTTACAGATCCGGTCTGCTATGCTGGACCAGCAGCTACCAGAACAACTGGGTGACAAACAAATCATATTACCCTCTGAGCCCCTGTCCTTCAGTAGCACTGAGAGGATATTCCTCTGTGGTCCACCTTTAATCTGCCACCCAGCTGACGTAGGCGGAGATGATGGCTGTCACCCCCTGCCCAGACCTACGCCCAGCCACACAGGTCGCACCGACCACACCGCTTTACTGACCAGTAGGAGAGCCATGCAGGCGGGTGAGAAGTGCCCCTTTGAAATCCTCTTGACCCCCTTGGCCCCACTGGCGGAACAGCCTCCTATCAAGCGGTGGCACATGCCCGCCTCCCGTGCCAAGGCAAAGCGGGAATGGGAGAATAGCCAACGAGGGCGCAGGAAGAGAGTGAAGCCCATTCACTGGGATGTTAACTTTAAGTCTGGGCCTTTCTTCCATGTGTGTGTCTCTCCATCACTGCCCTCGATCTTGGAGGTGGATGAAGAGTCTCTTTCTGAAGAGATGGAGCAAAGCAAGTTGTAGGGGGTCGCGCAAACACACACACCTTCATTTTATTACCTTTATTTAAATAGGCAAGTTAGTTAAGAACAAATTCTTATTTACAATGACGGCCTACCCCGGCCAAACCCTAACGGCACTGGGCCAATTGTACGTCGCCCTATGGGACCAGTGCATTAGACAGCTGCGCCAATTGGGAGCCCTATTGAGACCTCATGGCCTACCATGGACCAGAGAGGATCAGCCAGCATCATCCCAGCGTCTGCCCTGCCTGCCATCCTAGTACCTCCACTGCCCTTTCAACCCCAAACCACAAAGGGCAGGTGACAGAAATGATTCAGCGCCCACCGATCCAGGCTGTTGTGCATAAGCAGCAGCTACTTTCAGAAGTACTGTTGGAACAGACTTTTCCTATGAGATCCAACAGGAGCCACAAGCTGTCAAAGTACTTTCATCCCTGGGGTGTGTAGCTTCTCGAAGAGTGTTCTCTTCCTGAAGATGGACTGCTTCAACCCCTTGGGAGTACCCAAAGTATCTAGTACGCTAGAGTGATGATAGAATATGTCCCTCAGTATCAACTAGAGATTAATATTAATCCACTTGTTATTCTAGTTAGGCAAATGTTAATTTATCCTCAGCATGTTCCAAAGAGATCAGTTTCTATAAAGTTTTAATGCAGTTGAAAATGATCTGTGGTGTGTGTTGTTGGTTTCTTGTGAGCAAAGGAATAATTAAGAATATGTACATATAAATATAAGGATGAGCGATGGCCGAACGGCATAGGCAAGATGCAGTAGATGGTATAGAGTACAGTATATACATATGAGATGAGTAATGTAGGGTATGTAAACATTATATAAAGTGGCATTGTTTAAATGACTAGTGATACATTTATTACATCGTATTATTAACTATTAGTGGCTAGAGATTGAGTATGTATCTTGGCAGCAGCCACACAATGCATTGCCATCAGCCATTGAGAGAATGCCTCCTATGAAATCTATAAAAACTATCCAACTGCCTACATTGTACCTAATGGAACCGTAAAATAATTAACAAGTTTAAATTCTCGATATTTGACGCATTCATTCTATTTTTTGGCTGAAAATATTCATGTAGAATGCCACAATGGTGCAACATGGATGGCAATTCAACGGCTGTAGTGTAGTTCTTCTGTAAAGTATTTAAACTGGAACAACCATTTCAGTAATGGACTCAATATATCCAAGTAACAGATTAATAGTTTAGAATTGTATTTTTTTTTTTCTGTAACATTCAAAGTCAGCAGGCTTTGTATTCTTGAGACCTTAGTCACTACAAAAGTGAACCACCCACCCGGAAAAACTCCCCCGAATAGTGAGATAGAGGACATTTGTCATCTGCCTATGAGCTTAAGTCAAGTGAGTCTCATTAAATCCTCAGAAGTACACGAAGATAACCAGAAGCATCTCATACACTTATTTTCTCTGATCTGCAACTATTCTGTTGTGTACATAGAACTTTACTGCTCTCCAGTCCCTGTTTACTAGTGCTTGGGGAGAAGCAGCAATGCATTTCTCACAGTCTTGTTTTCCAGGCGTTTATCTCAGTCGGATGAAATCCATCAAGGAATCTTCAACTGCATCCACCTCTATTGTCGACCAATACCTTTTTGTTCCTTTGGCACCTTTGGAAAGAGATGGCATTATGAATGACTATATTAAATAAAGGTTGACTACAATACAGTACTTGAACATCTCTCTATATTAACTCTACAAGGTTACAGCTGTATCTGCAGAGAGTGTGTTGAGATTAAACTAACAATCCCAACGAAATAACTACAGAGATAAGGATGTGAGAGGAGAATGTGCAATGCTGACATCAAGGCAGACTCAATCTGTATGGAATCTAGTTGACACTACAGAGTGAAAATGCACTGACTGAAGGCAAGAGGAAACATGCTTACCGTGTGAGCCTCTCTTTTGTCCCAGCTTTCCCTTGGTCATTGGCTGTTTGGCCCGAATCGCTGACATCTCTCCTGGAAAACATGTCGAGAAGGTGTCGTGGAAAATCATCTCAGAAATATAACGCTTTATCAGAACTTGTGAAATCAAAACATGCTTTTATTTACAATAGTATAACCATCTCGAATGTCCCACGGAACCCTCCTCAGAAGTCCAGTCCTTTATATTTATACCCATATAATATTATGCCCATCCCCTATGAAGTCATTCACCACCATCTGCTTTCAATCAGTTTATCATGGTGGCCAGACCCTCTATTCCAGTGTCTCAACTTTCTTCATGTGCCTGTGTGTCTGACATGTATGTACATAATGGACTGGTCAGACTATATGTCTAGTGGGTCTAAGTGCCCTAAACACATATTTCTCTGACATGTGTATCTCTTTAAAGAATCAGCAGACTATGTGTCTAGTGTCCAATTTCTTTAAGCGCCTATCTGTCTGACATGTATGTTTTGTTTAGTGTAATGGGTAGACTATAAATCTAGTGTGTCCAAGTGCCCAGGTGCTGACATGTCTAGTCAGTCTGTCAGCACAATGGAGAAAATACAAGAGCCAGAACGTCCCTTAGGAGATTTCCATTACCACAGTCTCATAATCAATGTAAACATGTAGTCCATTACTTTAATGTTCACTACACTACTACAATCCTCGGTTTCCTGTATTTACCAGAATGGCAAATGCACTCACATCTGCCTTATACTATTTTCTAGTATACTCCTATCTATTGTTTAATTGGTGTGATATCTACCTACATATGTCCCTTACTCCTACAAAGGACATTGTAATTAAGAATAGGTCCATGTGTATGCAAGGTATAGGCACACCGGTCAGATTTTCTTCATAGAAATTGCCTTCCTCTGATGATCCTGATGGCCCTGGAACATAACCATCTACACTGTTGTCAATACTGGTTATTGAGTCATCAGTCCTGTATCCAAGCATAGCTTTGGTCAACTGTATTGCAGAAGAAAAGTATATTGGACAACTAGACAAATAACACTAAGTATTTGGACACTGGCACATTTTGATTAGTTATGGCTCTGTGCTCCTCTACATTAGGTTATAAAACAATGAATATGGGATGGAAGTGCAGACTTGCCTGTCTTTGATTTACAAAGCTGATTCACACGAACTTACAGTATGTGCTGGTGTTGAATGACACTAACTTACGTATACGCTGTCTGTTCTGATCAACGGCGGTGCAGGCAGCCTCGGTGTCTGACATCTAAGGATACAATAAAATGAAACTAGTCATGTGCAAATTAGGCAATTGAATATGATTCAACCATCCCCAGTATCCTCATTCTAAACAACTGACAAACCTGAGTGTCACGTTCTGACCTTTATTTTCCTTTGCTTTGTCTTTAGTTAGTATGGTCAGGGCGTGAGTTGGGGTGGGCAGTCTATGTTATGTGTTTCTATGTTTAGGTTTGTCATTTGGCCTGATATGGTTCTCAATCAGAGGCAGGTGTTTTGCATTGTCTCTGATTGGGAACCATATTAAGGTAGACTGTTTTCACTATTGGTTTGTGGGTGATTGTTCCTGTTCGTGTGTTCCTGGTTTGTCTGTGTTCACTAGTTTGGGACTGTAGCTTCGTTGGGTTTTCGTCTGTTTATTGTTTTTGTTCATAATTGATTAGTATTCTAATAAATATGGATACGCACCACGCTGCGCTTTGGTCCTCCTCTCCTTCCACCGACGAGAGCCATTACACTGAGCTTCGGGATTTATTATTTCCTTTTCAAATCTGGCCTACATGTTGAATTATGTTTCTTTTAGAGTTTCCATGCATCTTCTTAGCCTCTGCAGTGCCTTTGTAAAGGAAGACAAGTTTCTAAAAGAATGGTTGAGACTTAAAAGAATAACAAGATTGCTCAGCACACAACAAAGGGGATGGGCTGGTGGACACCAATGACTGTTATCATTGACTGACAGAGGTCCTACAAACATCTATTACAATTTCCTTTTTTAAGACGACTTTCAAAGTAAAAAAGCAAGTATAAGCGCATAACATAAGCACATTATGCAAGTTCCTGGATGCAACTAAGGCTGATCTGCTTTTATGGATGAACAAAACAAGAAACAGTATGAGTGATATGGCTAAAGCAAGGCATGTGAATTGGCACAGTCCTACCAAATTTGACACTTTCCACAATCTTTATTCTTGTTGTGGTGTTTCACTCTTTAAAATGCAAAGCCAAAATAACTAGCAACTTATTTCTCTTTGGGTAATGGCGATAAAAAAACAGCCAAAACTTAAATGAGGGGATTTATTTAAATATTTCAGCACGTTTGCATGCTTATGACTTGACAAAACAGATGAAAAGGAACTGGCTTTTCTAGCTAGCTTGTAAACCAATTCAAGTTACACTAGCAATATTATTTTCCAATGCATGTAACATTGGGTTAACCACAAGACATTTTTACCAATTATGCTAAACTAGCACGCTAACCGCTAGCTAGCACGCTAATCATTAGCAAGCAGTAAATAAGTATAAAGTAACAATTGCACATTAATGAATTGTTTGGATGAGCCCACCAATTTCAATCTCATGACGCAGTATATCTGACACAATATGGCTTTCAGACATTGTCAATGCATGTTGGATTCAGCCGAAAGATATACATGAGCTAACAGAAATTACAAATAAAGACAATGGGAACATGCATTGCTTGCCAATACACCACATACAATTTTAGTTAAAATATTGGTTAACAGTTTAGTTAATAGCTTACCTTCTTGCATGAATGCGAACGTCTACAACCATCCTCCTCTTCCTTAAAAAACTTGCTGCACAGCTACTTTTGTTGTGATCATGCTCAGGCAGAGACAGGCTTGCCAGATCAATTTCACATTTCTAGTAATTCCAGTAAAAACCCGCCTTCAAAGCCTGAAAACTGTTACAATCTCAGCAGATTACAGGGAAATTAATGGGTTTTAAAAAAATACCATGTTGATAACGGTGCAATATAGAAGTAGTATAAATATTTGCACGCAGCAACCAACACTTTTTTCCCGCAGCAAAGTTTTAAAAGTACCTCAATAAAAGACAACACAATGTACATGGCAACCCTGGGGAGAGATTTGTCACTGCAGCGTGGGGGAAGGGGAACTGTGTTGACCTGTGAAAGTTTTGGTGGTTTGGTACTTTTGTGCACACTGCAGTGGGGGAGGGACAGCTTCTCCAGCGGAAATTATGGCAAGTAGACAATGATCAGCCCAGATTTCTGAATATGTGTGCAATATTATTACTGTCACCTACATTTCCTTAGACAATTTGGGTTTGTAGTTTACACAATCAGTATCAGTGAGGTGTTAAGTGCAGCTACTTGAATGGTCTGTAGACTTGCTGACACAAAAGTAGCTAATGGCAGGTTAAGATTCTAACTAGCAACCTAACCCCTCAGCAATCAGGTTCACTACCTGCACACAGACCAAACAGCCTAGTGATATTAACAGCCATCTCATCTCTATTGGCACTCAGCTACTCTCACAATCTGTTTCTCTCTCATAACAGGCCATTTTTTAATCCTATTTGCATTTACCCTCCACTAGACCCCTGGTTTCACAAGGTGGAATACAATGTACTGATAATAAGTGGTTTCAGGTTTGTACTGCTGTGAAGACATAGGCCTTTACATCAGCATTGATCTCTTTGCAAAAAGCCTCAAGAAAACTCATAATAAACTTGGGAAACTGATGTTCATATCTTAAAGGACAAGTCCCTATAAGCTTTTGTCAGGAATCGGGACTAGGTTAATAAAGCCAATGCAACTGCATGTTTTACAAATGGGAGGCTATCTTATGGTAGGCCTAGTTATAAAATTACATTATAGGCCGACACTGTACACTATAGGCCTATTTCTTTGCCGGATTGGAGAATGTCTGCAATTGTCTTGCCTAGTGCAGCAAAACTGCCAAAACATGGCCTGGTCATGGATGAAAAGCACCTTTTCAAAATGGGGTAGAACTGAGGGAACATAAGGCGGATCCCAGGGTTTCAGCTTCCCGTGTTAGCTGTTGTAATCCTCTTGCTGCGTTTATTTGTAGATAGACTCCCCAACAGGGAGTTGAGTTGGGAGGTATAATCAAAATGTCTGCTTATTGCTTTTGAGGGAGCCGCAGAAAAGTGTATCCAAGCTGGGGTACCCCTTGCTAGAATTGTTAGTTGTAGCAGTAGTAGTAGCCATGTAATGGCAGCAGTGTTGTAGTTGAGTCACTAAAGCACAAGTCCGAGTCAATTCACAAGACCCTATGGCTAACTCTGAGTTGAGTCAAAGTCACCCATGTTTGAGTCGAGTCGAGTTACAAGTCCCTATGGCTGAAATAAGAGTGCCTGTGTTTGAATCCCGGTCCAAGATTTCAAGTCTAAGACAATGGGTCCATATTAACTTAATATTAAGTAATTAACCCAGTCAGATAGTGGCGGGGGGAATTTGAGCAATCATTTTTTATATCCCCTTTGTTTCTGTGCCAACAAATGTTTATATGCTACAGGTCAACCAGATTGTCAGCTAGCTAGCTAATTAGGTAACATGATTGAACATGGTGTGACTGCACAGCTTCTCTATCTTTGATGTAGTCTAAACAGAAACCGAAAGACACAGACAGATACACTTTTATAAACTATACTGATGTCAGATATCAGTGGCTAATGTTCACATTCTGTGGCGGTCAACTGCTCCTAGATCTGTGAAAAGTTCTACAGCAACAACAACCCCTTTTATGTTGGTGTTAGTGTTAGGATTTGTGTTTATTGCACTATCACATGTGATATAATATTAGCAAATGTTAGCCTGGGCGTCTGTGTGTGTGTGCTGAAAGTAACATTGTGCCCCAGATAGTGTGCTGAGAAGCTGTGGTTAATCTTGAGCGAGAACAGTATGCTTTCTATGCAGGTGCAAATAGCTCAGACAATGTTACAGAACTGTCTGGCCCCAGTCTCTAGGGTGTGGGAGCGTAATCTACACAGCAACAGCGCCGGACACCAAGGAGCGCCAAGAGACTGGGACTAGCCTGAGCGCCGGCGATAGGCTGAGCAAAGTTTAAACCACGCTCAGCCTCTACTGTGATAGGCCAACAGACGGGTTGGAACAACATTTACATTACATTTACATTTAAGTCATTTAGCAGACGCTCTTATCCAGAGCGACTTACAAATTGGTGCATTCACCTTATGATATCCAGTGGAACAACCACTTTACAATAGTGCATCTAACTCCTTTAAGGGGGGGGGGGGGGGGTTAGAAGGATTACTTTATCCTATCCTAGGTATTCCTTAAAGAGGTGGGGTTTCAGGTGTCTCCAGAAGGTGGTGATTGACTCCGCTGACCTGGCGTCGTGAGGGAGTTTGTTCCACCATTGGGGTGCCAGAGCAGCGAACAGTTTTGACTGGGCTGAGCGGGAACTGTACTTCCTCAGAGGTAGGGAGGCGAGCAGGCCAGAGGTGGATGATCGCAGTGCCCTTGTTTGGGTGTAGGGCCTGATCAGAGCCTGAAGGTACGGAGGTGCCGTTCCCCTCACAGCTCCGTAGGCAAGCACCATGGTCTTGTAGCGGATGCGAGCTTCAACTGGAAGCCAGTGGAGAGAGCGGAGGAGCGGGGTGACGTGAGAGAACTTGGGAAAGTTGAACACCAGACGGGCTGCGGCGTTCTGGATGAGTTGTAGGGGTTTAATGGCACAGGCAGGGAGCCCAGCCAACAGCGAGTTGCAGTAATCCAGACGGGAGATGACAAGTGCCTGGATTAGGACCTGTGCCGCTTCCTGCGTGAGGCAGGGTCGTACTCTGCGAATGTTGTAGAGCATGAACCTACAGGAACGGGTCACCGCCTTGATGTTAGTTGAGAACGACAGGGTTTTGTCCAGGATCACGCCAAGGTTTTTAGCACTCTGGGAGGAGGACACAATGGAGTTGTCAACCGTGATGGCGAGATCATGAAACGGGCAGTCCTTCCCCGGGAGGAAGAGCAGCTCCGTCTTGCCGAGGTTCAGCTTGAGGTGGTGATCCGTCATCCACACTGATATGTCTGCCAGACATGCAGAGATGCGATTCACCACCTGGTTATCAGAGGAGGGAAAGGAGAAGATTAATTGTGTGTCGTCTGCATAGCAATGATAGGAGAGACCATGTGAGGATATGACAGAGCCAAGTGACTTGGTGTATAGCGAGAATAGGAGAGGGCCTAGAACAGAGCCCTGGGGGACACCAGTGGTGAGAGCACGCGGTGCGGAGACAGATTCTCGCCACGCCACCTGGTAGGAGCGACCTGTCAGGTAGGACGCAATCCAAGCGTGGGCCGCGCCGGAGATGCCCAGCTCGGAGAGGGTGGAGAGGAGGATCTGATGGTTCACAGTATCAAAGGCAGCCGATAGGTCTAGAAGGATGAGAGCAGAGGAGAGAGAGTTAGCTTTAGCAGTGCAGAGCGCCTCCGTGACACAGAGAAGAGCAGTCTCAGTTGAATGACTAGTCTTGAAACCTGACTGATTTGGATCAAGAAGGTCATTCCAAGAGAGATAGCAGGAGAGCTGGCCAAGGACGGCACGTTCAAGAGTTTTGGAGAGAAAAGAAAGAAGGGATACTGGTCTGTAGTTGTTGATATCGGAGGGATCGAGTGTAGGTTTTTTCAGAAGGGGTGCAACTCTCGCTCTCTTGAAGACGGAAGGGACGCAGCCAGCGGTCAAGGATGAGTTGATGAGCGAGGTGAGGTAAGGGAGAAGGTCTCCGGAAATGGTCTGGAGAAGAGAGGAGGGGATAGGGTGAAGCGGGCAGGTTGTTGGGCGGCCGGCCGTCACAAGACGCGAGATTTCATCTGGAGAGAGAGGGGAGAAAGAGGTCAAAGCACAGGGTAGGGCAGTGTGAGCAGAACCAGCGGTGTCGTTTGACTTAGCAAACGAGGATCGGATGTCGTCGACCTTCTTTTCAAAATGGTTGACGAAGTCATCAGCAGAGGGGGGAGGAGGGGGAGGAGGATTCAGGAGGGAGGAGAAGGTGGCAAAGAGCTTCCTAGGGTTAGAGGCAGATGCTTGGAATTTAGAGTGGTAGAAATTGGCTTTAGCAGCAGAGACAGAAGAGGAGAATGTAGAGAGGAGGGAGTGAAAGGATGCCAGGTCCGCAGGGAGGCGAGTTTTCCTCCATTTCCGCTCGGCTGCCCGGAGCCCTGTTCTGTGAGCTCGCAATGAGTCGTCGAGCCACGGAGCAGGAGGGGAGGACCGAGCCGGCCTGGAGGATAGGGGACATAGAGAGCCAAAGGATGCAGAAAGGGAGGAGAGGAGGGTTGAGGAGGCAGAATCAGGAGATAGGTTGGAGAAGAGACTTTATATATGGAGTGTGCAACTTTCTTTATTTTAATATAAAGTATTTAAGTAAAAATACGTTAAAGTACTGTATCTGTACTTTACTATTTATGTTTTTGACATATTTTACTTTTACTTAACAACATTCCTAAAGAATATGATGTACTTTTTACTCCAAACATTTTCCCTGACACCCAAAAGTACTCATTACATTATGAATGCTTAGCAGGACAGAAAATAGTCCAATTCCCACACTTATCAAGAGAACATCCCTGGTCATCCCTACTGCCTCTGATCTGGCGGACTCACTAATCACTAAACACAAATGCTTTGTTTTTAAACGATATCCGAGTGTGACCCTGGCTATCCGGTTTGCTTAATTTAAGGAATTTTAAATTCATACTTTTACTTTCCATACTTAAGATGCTATAATAAATAGATAATTGCGATCTTCAGATTTATTTGAGTAGTGAGAATTTATTTGCCGTGCATATATGCTGATAAGTTGAATATGAAACTAAAGTGAATTTTTTCCCAAAGGCGTCTGTGGCATCAGCTGCGAACGTTCCACACAGATGTTCAATGAGCGATCGAGTTCTACTAAGCTCACTAGGCCTACTCTCATTTTAATAAATTCAAAACCACTACTGTAATGAAAATAAAAGCCAGTAAACTGAATAACTATTGTCAAACTATTATTTTTATTAAATTGTTGAATTAGTCCTATTATATTTAAAGTTACATTTCATGCCTATTCAAGTGGATTTGACAAACTTTTATGATGTGGACGGACGGCTGCTATGACATAATGTACATGATGTCATAATGAAGCATTCTTTTGTTAAAATAAAACATTCCATAGATAGGTCATTAACGCTCTTCTTGAACTGAGGTAGGACCTATAATTTAATGAAATAATCTCAAATGCATTACTTTTATTTTATGAGATCTTAAATTTGATCAATAACTGTCAGAAACTGTTATGTTTTGTGATTTGTGACTAGGTCTTGTTGTCTTGTGTTTCTGTTTTCAAGAATATATTGTTGAAACTGTATAGTCAAATCCTACGTGTGCAAATTATCTGGAAGTCCAAATTGAAGGTAGGCCTTAGTCTGTAAATCCTAAATATTTATGAATTTATGAACATTTGGCAGGAATTGGAATGTCCTTTGAAAGTGGAAAAACACACATTTATAGTAACAACTTTGATCAAAATCTATTGTAATTTATTCTATATTCTTATTCTCAAACATGCTTTTTGTTGCTGTTTGCTCCTCCACTGTGACTCTCACAGCCATGAAAGACAGAGGGAAGTTCAGGACTCGGACACAAGAGACCAGTCAGAACAGTTCTGAGAACAGTCTGACAGACATCCTCAGTGTCCGGAGTGCCAGTGATATTGTCCTACAGCCAATGCCACCAGGGAGAAAGAATAGCCGATCCCACTTCCACAACATGGATGGGACTAAAGAGAGGGCTGACATGGGAAGGCTTCCAATGGCCACTCCACCCATCAGGCTCCCAATGCTCACTGTGACCTCTCTCAATGTCCAAAGGATCAAAAACACCCCCAAGGTGCCTCGCATGCCTCGTCTGCAGCTGGAGGGACAGATGGGTAGCAAGTGTCTGGGTCCGGTCTTAACCAAAACCGGAGGGAGCACATATACCTCTAGCCACAAGCAGGAGCCAGAGGTTAAATCCAGCAGACCACAGACACCAGGAAGCATCCCTAAGAGGCCCAATGTATGCTCCACTGCAGCCAAGGCAGTAGCTCCTTTATCTGGGACTCCATGCAGCCAGTCTGAGGTCAGGATCCAGGCCAATCCTCTCCAGACGTCTAACATCCAGGACCAAAGTCCCCGCTCTCCTCCTGCTCAGGCCAGACGGTCTCTGTCCGACGGCAGCCTCTTGCAGCCGCCATGTTCTCCTGTGGATTTCCTCCAGCCGGAGGTCCAGGCCAGCAGAAGCCTGGCACGACCCAAGACGGGGATAGCTAGGATAACAAGACATACTGACGGCAGCACTCCGAGGTTCCCTAACCAGACCTTAGAGCTTATAAACTCCATGGGTAGGAGGGAGAGCACCAATTCTTTCACTGTGCTGCCAACCATTGCAGTGTCAGCCTCACCTGCCCAGATGGCCATCCCATTGCCTACCCCAATGGTCAGCCATGTGCCTGACCTTCTGGTGCCTACTCCATCTGCTTCTCCGGTTCCTTCCAGCCGAGTGCCTGCCCCACCTGCCTACCCAGTGCCAGCCCGGCCAGCCAACGCCAGATCACGGCGTGTGTCCAAGAGGATCCAGCTCTTACAGATCCGGTCTGCTATGCTGGACCAGCAGCTACAAGAACAACTGGGTGACAAACAAATCATATTACCTTCTGAGCCCCTGTCCTTCAGTAGCACTGAGAGGATATTCCTCTGTGGTCCACCTTTAATCTGCCAGCCAGCTAACGTAGGCGGAGATGATGGCTGTCACCCCCTGCCCAGACCTACGCCCAGCCACACATGTCGCACCGACCACACCGCTTTACTGACCAGTAGGAGAGCCATGCAGGCGGGCGAGAAGTGCCCCTTTGAAATCCTCTTGACCCCCTTGGCCCCACTGGCGGAACAGCCTCCTATCAAGCGGTGGCACATGCCCGCCTCCCGTGCCAAGGCCAAGCGGGAATGGGAGAATAGCCAACGAGGGCGCAGTAAGAGAGTGAAGCCCATTCACTGGGATGTTAACTTTAAGTCTGGGCCTTTCTTCCATGTGTGTGTCTCTCCATCACTGCCCTCGATCTTGGAGGTGGATGAAGAGTCTCTTTCTGAAGAGATGGAGCAAAGCAAATTGTAGGGGGTCGCGCAAACACACACACCTTCATTTTATTACCTTTATTTAAATAGGCAAGTTAGTTAAGAACAAATTCTTATTTACAATGACGGCCTACCCCGGCCAAACCCTAACCCGGACGGCACTGGGCCAATTGTACGTCGCCCTATGGGACCAGTGCCTTAGACGGCTGCGCCAATTGGGAGCCCTATTGAGACCTCATGGCCTACCATGGACCAGAGAGGATCAGCCAGCATCATCCCAGCGTCTGCTCTGCCTGCCATCCTAGTACCTCCACTGCCCTTTCAACCACAAACCACAAAGGTGACAGAAATGATTCAGCGCCCACCGATCCAGGCTGTTGTGCATAAGCAGCAGCAGCAGCTACTTTCAGAAGTACTGTTGGAACAGACTTTTCCTATGAGATCCAACAGGAGCCACAAGCTGTCAAAGTACTTTCATCCCTGCTGCTTTCATCCCTGCTCATCCCTACGCGGTAACCAGGTCTCTCTTGCCGAAAGAACCCACTTTTGCAAGAAAGACCTGGATAGTGCCACATAACACAACACCTATATAATTCTTCCTTTTATACAAATAAAAATTACCCCTTTATCTGGAATAGATGTAGTGTTGCCTTGCATCTGTGAAATGTGAATGACATTTGCTTAGCCTTCAAACTGTGCTTCGTTTAAAATACCGTTGGTTGGACTGCGAGGCAGTGACTGTATCGTTTTTCTTTTGATCTGAAGCCACTGTACGACACATCGTGTCTCATCCTCCGTCTTTTGAATAAAGCTTCCTCGGCATGATTTTATTATAACATTATCCATGTGTATTTTTTCTTGCAACACTCACAAACAAATGTTGATCCCCATGTAATGACAAATGATATTCCACACAGGGGGCACTAAAGGTCTGTAACGAAAGGTGGTTGAACACATTGTACCTTGAACGCCATCAACTTGCTCACAGCCTCAAATATTTAAATGACAGAAAAGGTCATATCTGCTCTCACACAGTACATTAATAGATGATGATCCCTTGGGTTTTTCACAGTCCATCAAAATAAATAATTTTTGGCAATTTATGTATTGTTGTCTAAGGTTCATTCTGAAACGCATTCTCTCCACCAAAGCCCAAAGCTTACTAGCATTATAAAGATATCACTCAAGTTTAAGAGGTGTTACCGCATTTTTGTAGAAATTTATATGGGGGCCAGTGCAAAGACTCACATTGCACTGTAAGATCAGTCATGCATCCTACCCAGATTCTCTCTAGAAACATGCATGAGAAAGCTATGATTAAGCAGAGAAGTATGGATGTATCAATTGTTCTAGAACTGGTTCAAGAAAGAAGAGCGAGAGATAGAGAGCAAAGCATAGAAGGATGTTGGGTTACATATGAAAACTTTCCATCATACTCTCAGGAAAGTTAGGTTAGTTAGAATACATGTGATTGTGCGTCACCATAACTGAAACATGGCCTTCTTTCTTTCACGGTTTCACGTCATGGTGCAAGTATTTGCATAACTGGGAAACCTTTGCATACATTTCAATTTCCCTGGCCGGCAGTGAAGGGGTTAATCAGCTGTGTGGTCTCAGTTTACGCTCACTAGCAGAATCTGTCTGCCACAGCTGCTGCGCTAAAGCTAATCTTCTATCACAGAGAGCGATGACAACCAGAGGTGTTTCCAGTGGCCAACAACACAGAGCAGGTTAGAGAAGCTTCAAACTTAACCACGCACGCACGCACACAGTATGCTAATGAATATTTAGATGCACTTGCAGGCACATACAGTATGAAAGTAAAACAGCAATGTCTGAATGCCGAGGTGAGAACGCAGCCCGGGGCATTCCATTGTTCTCCACCAGCATTTAAGAGTTAAGTACTGTTCAAGGTATGAGCATGTGCACTGGCCATTCAGCAGGGTCAGTGCAATAACAATGAACATTAGTTCATACACTAATTGTGTGCAGCGCTGCAAGCATGTGTCTTATTTAATCTTATTCAATGATATTACTACATGTTAAAGAGCACGAGTGTCTTATTTAATCTTATTCAATGATATTACTACATGTTAAAGAGCATGAGAGTGTGGAGACCAACGCCAGGTTGGATGTGCTATTACTACATCTAAATGTAGCTTTTTTCATCACTAGGTGAGCAATTATGACATAATAGAGCCTGGCCTCTGTACCAACACTTCATATGGAAGTGTATGAAGTCTGTAGGTCAACACTTCCTCTAAAGCTGAATTGATGTAAGTGATAAGGGAGCTGGTTGCCTTATTTTTGATTCCTTCCTAAATGTAGGCCTCGTTGGCACAATGCTGGAGCTGATTTGTCAAGTGAGCTCAAGACTACAGCGCTCACTCCTACGCTAAGCCTAAATAAATCTATGCTAATCCATGTTCCTATGTGTGTTTCTATGCATCACTGTCAAAAGGTGTGATTTCTTCTCGTATGAGTAAAGAATTGGAGTATCGTATTACCAGAGTACTGAATATATTGCAAAATATCACATATAATACAATTCCAATGCCATAATTAGTCAAGCATTAATCTGTGGCTGTGGTTGTGTGTGGCTCTGAGTGTCACGCCCTGACCTTAGAGAGCTTTTTATGTCTCTATTTTGGTTTGGTCAGGGTGTGATTTGGGTGGGCATTCTATGTTATTTTTTCTATGTTTTGTATTTCTTTGTTTTGGCCGGGTATGGTTCTCAATCAGGGACAGCTGACTATCGTTGTCTCTGATTGGGAACCATACTTAGGTAGCCTTTTCCCACCTGTGTTTTGTGGGTAGTTGTTTTCTGTTTAGTGTTCTGCACCTGACAGGACTGTTTCGGTTTCGTTTATTCACTTTGTTATTTTTGTTTCAGTGTTCAGTTCAATAAAAGTCATGAACACTCACCACGCTGCGCTTTGGTCCGATTCTTCCTCATCAGACGACGACACCCGTTACACTAAGTGGGAGTGAGAGTAGGAGTGAGAGATGGGGAAGTGGTGGTTTTGGGACTGGGACAGGATAGGATAGGACTGGCACACACACAAGTTTCTGTGGGATGGGCAAGTACAGCAGCAACGCTTTCCGAGGCGGAGTCAGGCTTCCTCCAATTGTTTCCATGCGAATAAGGGAGAGGCCGGGGAGACGCAGCTCAGCCGTTAAAAAGATACATAAATAGAAGTAGTCTGCTGAGAGCACCACACACTCACTCCACTCGTTTGATTCTGTAGCATCAGGACACAACACCGAACAAATAAACCACGCACCAAGACAATATATCTACCACCTTCTCAGCTTTGTTACGCTTTGGGGTAAGTAGCAGGCCTGTGTCTCTACGTACTTTGGGGGGGGGGGGGGGGGGGGGGGGGGGTTGCACGTTTTCATTGGAGGCAAATGACATATTTTTTACTGCCCTCTGTGTTTATAATCTGACTTGTTCCTGACACTTTCCATTCCCTGCCACTGGACCAGTGATTGTGATTACTACACCGCACAAATAGCTCCAGGCATTTCTCACCCTGGTGTGTCACCATACTACTATTGAATGACATTATGTTTGTTGTTTCTGTAAATGCTTAGGGGCACATGTGACTGTTGACACCCAGCGCGTACTAAGGGTAAAGGAGGCCACTCACTGCAAATTGGATTCAGTACTCTATGCCTGGTATCCTAGTGCGCACAGAACACTCTATTATATCAGGTACTTGTATTCTTGGTCCTGTTATGGACTATGGAAACCTGGTAAAGCTCAGTTGCCTGTCCACCACAGTGCAGGCCGTGGTTGCTATGCTCCGGGCAGGCTGGCATGGCCCAGTTCCAGGCCTGGCTTTAAGTAGAGCCAGCTGGTGCAGACAAGCATATGTTTTACCTTTGCTGTTTAGCAGAGCGTCTTGCTTGCCTCCCTCAAAGACATGACTAGAAAATCAAAGGCAAAGAGGTTGCCTCCTGCCACTAATGATCTATTCAAGCAAGAATGAAGTACTCTGCTCTCCTGTTCTCCTTACAACTGTTACAGTGTAGGGTGGGTGGGTGGGGGGGTCAGGAGGACATTAGGTTTCCCCATCACCCTATCTCTCAGTGAGTGCTGAGTCACTGCCTCGCTGAGAGCCAGTTGTGACATACACGACTTGGATTAGCGGGTCGGGTCGCCATGACGCTCCCAGCCTCCTAAAATAGAGAGGGAAAGGATACACAAGACACAGAAACAACCAGCTGCTGCCTCATACACAGACCAGGGCTGATAAACAACTGAGCGAATCCTGAGAAAGACACACAGAGAGATAAAGCAACTGTCTCACACCGAAGATACAGAGAGGCTGTCAAAACAGAGACAGAGTGAGACACAACAGGGAACCCCTCCTGCATCACTGTAGTGACCAACAGAGTGATACAAAGAGATTCACAAGAGAGACAGAGAGTCACCACAGGGACCCCCTCCTGCGTCACAGTAGTGATCAACAGAGTGACACAAAGAGATTCACAAGAGAGACAGAGAAAGTCACTACAGACTCATTACTCAGAGCCAGAGAGCCAGGCATGGCCCGGATCACTGCAGAAGGTAAGAGTGAGAGATAAAGCTAGCTACTGACCATCCCGTTGTGTTGTGATGATGACAATGGGTGTGGTGTGAATGGCAGGGGTCATTGAATTTCTATGGCTTGGGGCACTCTGAGGGTCGGGATCTACTGGATAGAGCACTTCCTGTGTGCAAGAAAATACTGTGATGAAGCACAGCTAGTTGACAATAGGCAAATGCTGAAAAAGTGGCATTTTCAGAGGAAATGACAATAAGTTAGGATGAGTCGCCAGTTTGATGATGTCATGTGTTTGGATTGTGTGTGTGATGGTGTATAGAGGCACTGACCTTCCACACGGACACAAAGTCAACAACTAAATCACTCAGTAAATTACTCAGTTTATTGTCCCCATATACACTGTTGTTGACTGTGTTGTATGTATATGCGTCAGGCTGCCATAGACAGCATATGGGTTGGGTGGGGTTCCATGACCAGCTGAGTTTGACTCTGAGGAGGTCAGAAACTTAGCAGTGTGGTGCCGGGACAACAACCTCTCCCTCAACATCAAGGAGACCAAGGAGCTGATCGTGGACAATAGGAAAAAGAGGGAAGAGCACGCCCCCAACCACATCGACGGGGCTGTTGTGGAGCGGGTCGAGAGCTTTAAGTTCCTTGGCATCCACATCACGAAGGACCACACACACCCGCATGGGCTCTCAGATCCTCAAAAAGGTTCTACAGCTGCACCATTGAGAGCATCTCGACCGGCTGCATCACGCAAAACGTTACAAAGGGTGGTGCAGCGCTCCCTGCCATCCATATCAGGCGGTGTCAGAAATGGCCAAAGACTCCAGCCACCCAAGTCATAGACTTTTCACTCTGCTACCGTAGGGAAAACGGTACCGGAGCCGCGGCTCTCGGACCAACAGGCTCCGAGACAGCTTCTATCCCCAAGCCATAAGTCTGCTGTAAGGAATGGGTGTCGGAGTGCGAAGTCAAACGCAGGAAACAGAGGGTGCAATAACAAATGTTCCCTTTTAATGAACACTGAGAAACTAAAGTCACCCTTCTAATATACTGGGTGCTCACAAAAACTACCCCAGACACGGGGGGGAATGAAAGCAGTCCAGTAACCACGTAGACACGTAGTTCAAAACAGACACCACGCTTAACAACTAACAATCCCGCACAAAGAACCGGGCGGGCCGGCTGACTGATAAGCCCAACTAATTACCAATAAATGAAAACAGGTGTAACCAATAAACACATAAGGAGGGGGAGAAAAGGATCAGTGGCAGCTAATAGGCCGGTGACGACGACCGCCGAGCGCCACCCGAACGGGAAGGAGAGCCTGCCTCGGTCGGAGTCGTGACAGTACACCCCCTCTGACGCGCGGCTCCCGCAGCGCGCCGACACCGGCTTTGAGGTCGACCCGGAGGACGAGGTGCAGGGCGATCCGGATGGAGGCGATGGAAATCCCTCAGCATAGACGGATCCAAAATGTCCCCCACCGGTACCCAGCACCTCTCCTCCAGACCGTACCCCCCCCCAGTCCACGAGGTACTGCAGGGCCCTCAACCGGCGTCTCGAGTCCAGAATGGCCCGTATCGTGTACGCCGGGGACCCCTCGATGTCCAGAGGGGGAGGAGGGACCTCCGGCACCTCACCGTCCTGCAGGGGACCAGCTACCACCGGCCTGAGGAGAGACACATGAAACGAGGGATTAATACGATAATAGGAAGGGAGTTGTAATCGATAACACACCTTGTTTATTCTCCTCGGGACTTTGAAGGGCCCTACACACTGCGGACCCAGGTTCCGGCCGGGCAAGCGGAGGGGCAGGTTTCGGGTCGAGAGCCAGACCCTGTCCCCCGGGGCATCACTGCGGTGGCGGTCAGCACTCCTCTTCTGCCGTCCACTAGCTTGTTGGAGGGATTCCTGGACGGCCCTCCATGTCTCCTTGGAGCGCTGCACCCATTCCTCCACCGCAGGAGCCTCGGTCTGGCTCGGATGCCATGGTACCAGGACCGGCTGGTACCCCAATACACACTGAAAGGGGGACACGTTAGTAGAGGAGTGGCGTAGTGAGTTCTGGGCCATTTCGGCCCAGGGGATGTATCTCGCCCACTCCCCTGGCCGGTCCTGGCAATACGACCGCAGAAACCTACCCACCTCCTGGTTCACTCTCTCCACCTGCCCATTACTCTCGGGGTGATAACCGGAGGTCAGGCTGACCGAGACCCCCAAACGCTCCATGAACGCCCTCCATACTCGGGACGTGAACTGGGGGCCCCGATCAGAAACGATGTCCTCCGGCACCCCGTAGTGCCGGAAGACGTGGGTGAATAATGCCTCCGCAGTCTGCAGGGCTGTAGGGATACCGGGCAACGGGAGGAGACGGCAGGACTTAGAGAACCGATCCACAATCACCAGTACCGTAGTGTTCCCCTGAGACGGGGGAAGATCGGTCAGAAAATCTAAGGACAGATGCGACCAAGGCCGTTGCGGAATGGGAAGGGGTTGTAACTTCCCTCTAGGAAGGTGCCTAGGAGCCTTACTCTGGGCGCATACCGAACAGGAGGAAACATAAACCCTAACGTCCCTAGCCAAGGTAGGCCACCAATACCTCCCCCGAAGGCTCCCCACTTTCCTCGTCACCCCAGGGTGACCCGAGGAGGGTAGAACGTGAGCCCACCGAATCAATTTGTCCCGAACACCAAGCGGCACGTACTTCCGACCCACCGGACACTAAGGAGGAGCGGGTTCCGCCCGTAACGCCCGCTCGATGTCCGAGTCCACCTCCCACACCACTGGTGCTATCAGCCTTGATGCAGGAAGGATGGGAGTAGGTTCGGTGGACCGATCGTCCGTGTCGTAAAACCGGGACAGTGCATCCGCCTTTACGTTCTGGTAGCCTGGTTTATACGATAACGTAAATTGGAATCGGGTAAAGAATATGGCCCACCTTGCCTGACGTGGGTTCAGTCTCCTAGCTGCCCGAATATACTCCAGATTCTGGTGGTCGGTCCAGATGAGAAAAGGGTGCTTAGCCCCCTCAAGCCAGTGTCTCCACACCTTCAGAGCACTGACCACCGCTAACAACTCCCGGTCCCCCACATCATAGTTACGCTCCGCTGGGCTGAGCTTCTTCGAGAAGAAAGCGCAGGGGAGGAGTTTTGGTGGCGTACCAGAGTGCTGTGATAGCACGGCACCTACCCCAGCCTTGGACGCGTCCACCTCCACTATGAATGCTAGAGAGGGGTCCGGATGCGCCAACACGGGTGCATCCGTGAACAGTGCCTTCAACCTGTTGAAAGCTCCGTCCGCTTTTGCTGACCACTGCAACCGCACCGGACCCCCCTTCAGCAGTGAGGTAATGGGAGCTGCTACCTGGCCAAAAACCCGGATAAACCTCCGGTAGTAGTTGGCAAAACCCAAAGACCGCTGCACCTCTTTTACCGTGGTCGGAGTCGGCCAATTACGCACGGCCTTAATGCGGTCACCCTCCACCACCACCCCCGAGGTGGAAATGCGATAACCCAGAAAAGAGACGGCTCGTTTGGAGAACACACACTTCTCAGCCTTGACATATAGATCATGCTCCAGCAGTCTACCAAGCACCTTGCGTACCAGAGACACATGCGCGGCGTGAGTGGCTGAGTAGATCAGAATGTCATCGATATAAACAACCACTCCCTGCCCGTGCAGGTCCCTGAGAATGTTGTCTACAAAGGATTGGAAAACGGCTGGAGCATTCTTTAACCCATACGGCATGACGCAGTACTCATAATGGCCCGATGTGGTACTAAATGTGGTTTTCCACTCGTCTCCTTTCCGAATACGCACCAGACTATACGCGCTCCTGAGATCCAATTTTGTAAAGAACTGCGCTCCGTGAAATGATTCCATTGCCGTAGCAATGAGAGGTAGTGGGTAACTAAACCCCACGGTGATGGCATTTAGACCTCTATAATCAATACATGGACGCAAACCTCCCTCCTTTTTCTTCACAAAAAAGAAACTCGAGGAGGCGGGTGAGATGGAGGACCAAATGTACCCCTGCCCCAGAGACTCAGTGACATATGTCTCCAAAGCCACCGTCTCCTCTTGGGACAATGGGTACACGTGACTCTTGGGAAGCGCAGCGTTTACCTGGAGATCTATCGCACAATCCCTTCCCGGTCGATGAGGTGGTAATTTAGTCGCTTTCGTTTTACTGAAAGCGATTGCCAAATCGGCATACTCGGGGGGAATGCACACCGTGGGACCCTGGTCTGGACTTTCCACCAACGTGGCACCGATGGAAACTCCCACACACCTTCCAAAACACTCCTTTGACCACCCCTGGAGAACCCCCTGTCTCCACGAAATTTTAGGATTGTGCCGGGCCAGCCAGGGAATCCCTAGCACCACTGGAAACGCAGGCGAATCAATAATATACAGACTGATACGCTCCTTATGATTCCCCTGCGTCACCATGTCCAGGGGAACCGTGGTCTCCCTGACCACCCCTGACCCTAATGGCCGGCTATCTAGGGAGTGCACGGGAAAGGGAGAATCTATCGGCACAAGCGGAACACCTAACTTAAGAGCGAGTCCGCGATCCATAAAGTTCCCAGCTGCGCCTGAATCGACTAGCGCCCTATGCTGGGAAGATGGAAAAAATGTAAGAAAAAAAATTAAGACAAACATATGACCAACAGGGGGTTCTGGGTGAGTTTGGTGCTGACTCACCTGGGGTGATCGAGAAGCGTTCCGCCTGCCATCTCGACTCCCAGACGGACCCCCCCAGCACCGATCGGCCGTGTGTCCTCTCCGACCACAGCTGGTGCAGGGGGGGCCTCCTCCTCTGGTACCCCTCGGCACGGCCCCTCCCAACTCCATCGGAATGGGAGCGGAGGTGCTGGGTGGTGGAACGTACAGGACCCTCTCAGAACGCCCGTGGGCAGCCAGCAGATTGTCCAGTCGGATGGACATGTCAATCAACTCATCCAGGGAAAGAGCGGTGTCCCGACATGCTAGCTCCCTACGGACGTCCTCCCGGAGACTACACCGGTAATGGTCAATGAGGGCCCTGTCGTTCCACCCAGATCCTGCAGCCAGGGTCCGTAACTCTTGCGCGTAATCCTGGGCGCTCCTCTTCTCCTGCCTGAGATTGAATAGTCGTTCTCCCGCCGCTCGGCCCTCTGGAGGGTGGTCAAACACGGCACGAAAACGGCGGGTAAACTCTGGGTAATGCTCCTTCGCTGAGTCTGGGCCAGTCCAGACTGCGTTCGCCCACTCCAGAGCACGACCCGTGAGGCAGGAGATGAGGACACTCACCCTCTCCGCTCCCGAGGGAGTGGGTCTTACGGTGGCCAGGTACAGTTCCAGTTGGAGCAAGAACCCCTGGCACCCCGCCGCCGCTCCATCATAATCCCTCGGGAGTGTCAGACGGAGAGCGCTGGAGCCGGGGGATGGAGAGTCCTGGGCTGGAGGAGCCGAAGGTGGAGAGAGGAAACCACTCCTCTCCCATCGGTCCATTCGCTCTATCATAGAATCCATCGCCGATCCGATACGGTGGAGAACGGTGGTATGATGGAGCACCCGTTCCTCCATCGATGGGAGAGGGTTGGCCGCTGCTCCTGCTGACTCCATTTGGTGGTGCGGGATTCTGTAAGGACTGGGTGTTGGAGTGCGAAGTCAAACGCAGGAAACAGAGGGTGCAATAACAAATGTTCCCTTTTAATGAACACTGAGAAACTAAAGTCACCCTTCTAATACACTGGGTGCTCACAAAAACTACCCCAGACATGGGGGGGAATGAAAGCAGTCCAGTAACCACGTAGACACGTAGTTCAAAACAGACACCACGCTTAACAACTAACAATCCCGCACAAAGAACCGGGCGGGCCGGCTGACTGATAAGCCCAACTAATTACCAACAAATGAAAACAGGTGTAACCAATAAACACATAAGGAGGGGGAGAAAAGGATCAGTGGCAGCTAATAGGCCGGTGACGACGACCGCCGAGCGCCACCCGAACGGGAAGGAGAGCCTGCCTCGGTCGGAGTCGTGACAGCTGCTAAACAGCCAGACTGCTAAATAGTCAATTATCTGCACTGACTCTATGCACACTCACTAGACTTTATATACACACCATATACACAAACTAACTCACACAGTCACTCCTACACAAATCCCTAACACATTCAAACACTATATACGCACACACACACACACACACGTACACACGCACACACACACTCTGATCATTTGCTGCTGTTACGGTTCTTAATTTTGCTCTTATTATTATCTAACCGGATGCCTAGTCACTTTACCCTGCCTTCATGTACATACAGTGCATTAGGAAAGTATTCAGACCCCTTGACTTTTTTTCACATTTTGTTACGTTACAGCTTATTCTACAAGTGATTTTTTTTCTATCCCCTCATCAATCCACAGACAATACCCCATAATGATGATGCAAAAACAGGTTTATACAATTTTTTGTAAATGTATAAACAAACAAAAAACAGAAATACCTTATTCACATAAGTATTCAGACCCTTTGCTACGAGACTCGAAATTGAGCTCAGGTGCATCCTGTTTCCATTGATCATCCTTCAGATGTTTCTTCAAGAACACAGTGGCCAGTGGAATTTTGGAACCACCAAGACTCGGCCGCACCGCCAAACTCATTCAAACTGAGTAATAAGGGAAGAAGGGCCTTGGTCAGGGAGGTGACCAAGAACCAGATGGTCACTCTGACAGAGCTCCAGAGTTCCTCTGTGGAGATGGGAGAACACATCTCTGCAGCACTCCACCAATCAGGCCTTTATGGTAGAGTGGCCAGACGGAAGCTACTACTTAGTAAAAGGCACAAGACAGACAGCTTGGAGTTTGCCAAAAGGCACCTAAAGGAAACAAGAATCTCTGATCTGATGAAACAAAGATTAAACTCTTTTGCCTGAATACCAAGAGTCACGTCTGGAGGAAACCTAGCACCATCCCGACAGTGAAGCACGGTGGTGGCGGCATCATGCTGTGGGGACTTTTTTCAGCGATGCTCCCCATCCAACCTGACAGAGCGTGAGAGGATCTGCAGAGAAGAATGTGAGAAACTCCCCAAATACAGGTGTGCCAAGCTTGTAGAGTCATACCCAAAAAGACTCGAGACTGTAACCACTGCCAAAGGTGCTTCAACAAAGTACTGAGTAAAGGGTCTGAATACTTATGTAAATGTGATATTTCTGTTTTTTATTTGTAATAAATGTGCAAACATTTCTAGAAACCTGTTTTGCTTTGTCATTATGGTGTATTGTGTGTAGATTGAGGAGGGAAAAACTATGTAATACATTTTAGAATAAGGCTGTAATGTAACAAAACGTGGAATAAGTCAAGGGGTCTGAATACTTTCCAAATGCACTGTATCTACCTCAAGTATCTCTGCACATTGATCTGGTACTTGTACTCTGCATCGTTGGAAACGGTTTGTAAACAAGTATTTCACTGTAAAGTCTACACCAGTTGTATTCAGTGCATGAGATAAATAACATTTCATTTGATGAGACGGCCCAGCTGTTGATGAGACTGCCCAGCTGTTGGAACAATATGCATGTGTTGGGAAGACTCGTCGGAAATGCGGCCTTCCTAGAGACGCTGGACGAGGAACAGGCTGGAAATGTTCCAACCAGGGGGAAAATGTTACAGAGCATTGTAGGCCTATTTTTTCAACAGAGAGTCAACAGCGAAGAGAGTCAACAGCGAAGCACTAATTTGATAGGGTGGCTTGTTGCTCTACACAGTATCCGTGACGTCTGACTGGTGAACTGGCCAACTGACCCACTCAGTCACAGATGCTACCCTAATAGTGGCACTAGTATTAATAGTCACACGTGGAGACATGGTCAATAAAATAAGAGCACAGCAAACATCATAGACTGGGAGTTGAATAGCAACCAAAGGTCTGTGTCACTCCAAAATGGCTGAGCTACGTGAATCAGCAGAATCAGTTGGTTGCAAATGGAAGCCCGGTAATTGTAAGGCTTGAGGGCTACAGGAATAAACAAAAAGGTCCTGGGAATCAAGAGTAATATAGTCTGCAAATAACTGAATACTAAAACAACAAACACTCTGGGTTGTCTTTGCCTTTTCCAGTAGAAATGGACCTCGAGATTGTTAACCCCTCATTATCTCTGTCCGCTTGGTCTGACTGGGAATATTCTGTCTCATTTAATGTGAATAGAGTTGGTTTTGTGCTACAACACAGAAACAGACACTGGAACTGAAAGACGTAAACGAAACCATGTTTGTTGCATAACAGTGGTTTTGTGAAACCGCCAGGCAGAAACAAACACCACAGTAACCAGATCAACCCTGAACCAAGCCTATGGGCAATTCTGTAGAACAAGAAAGGAATCATTTATAAACTTTTTGGGGGGAGGAGGGGGAAGGCAGTTGCCTAATATGGTCACTCATTTTAAAAACTCATTATTTTTTTCTCCATCCTGTGCAGTAACAATATAGACATGACCAGCCATGAGCTCATATTATCCCATGAACTGATATTTGATTGGTATGCATACTCAACACATTATCAAGGCCATTTTGTCTGCATCACAGTCGAAAATGCTTTACAAACAAAATGTACAGAGTCACTGAGACAGATAATTGGAGACAGAGAGGCTGGGTGGGTGAACAATTTTTCTTTTCATGCTCAGTGACTGACCTCTGATCCAGGAGGTCAAAAGTGATGCAGTCTCTGTAACGTGACCTTTTTGGTGAACAGTTTTGTTTACTGTAACATGATTATGACTCTGACAGCAAATGAGGGCACATAAAAACAGGAGACAAGGACACTCAAGGACATGTTTACTGCAGTGATTTAAGCTGAGGTGTTGCTAACACGTGTTCCCATTACACCATGCTCTCATATTCAGCCTGTTGTGCTTGTATTTACTGCCTCTGTCAAGATAATATTTTATTTTCCCTGACAGCAGTAGTATTTCATCATAGACAATATAATAATCATACCAACAGTCTTCATTTATAAGTAATTTACAGAACCAGTCAAAAGTTGACACCTACTCATTCAAGGGTTTTTCTTAATTTTTTAAAACTATTTTCTACATTGTAGAATAATGGTGAAGACATCAAAACTATATGACATAACACATATGGAATCATGTAGTAACCAAAAAAGGGTTAAACAAATCAAAGAGATTTTAGATTCTTCAAAATAGCCACCCTTTGCCTTGATGACAGCTTTGCACACTCTTGGCATTCTCTCAACCAGCTTCACCTGGAATGCTTTTCCAACAGTCTTGAAGGAGTTCCCACATATGCTGAGCACTTGTTGGCTGCTTTTCCTTCACTCTGGGGTCCAACTCATCCCAAAACATCTCAATTGGGTTGAGGTCGGGTGATTGTGAAAGCCAGGTCATCTGATGCAGCACTCCATCACTCTCCTTCTTGGTCAAATAGCCCTTACACAGCCTGGAGGTGTGTTGGGTCATTGTCCTGTTGAAAAACAAACGATAGTCCCACTAAACACAAACCAGATGGGATGGCGTATCGCTGCAGAATGCTGTGGTAGCCATGCTGGTTCAGTGTGCCTTGAATTCTAAATAAATCACAGACAGTGTCACCAGCAAAGCTCCCCCACATCGTCCCACAAGGTGGGACCCACACATGTGGAGATCATCCGTTCACATACTCTGCGCCTCACAAAAACACAGCGGTTGGAACAAAAAATCTGAAATTTGAACTCATCAGACCAAAGAACAGATTTCCAGTGGTCTAATGTCCATTAATTGGCCAAAGCAAGTCTCTTCTTATTGGTGTCCTTTAGTAGTGGTTTCTTTGCAGTAATTCGACGATGAAGGCCTGATTCACGCAGTCTCCTCTGAACAGTTGATGTTGAGATGTGTCTGTTACTAGAACTCTGTGAAGCATTTACTTGGGCTGCAATTCTGAGGTGCAGTTAACTCTAATGAGCTTATAACTCTGGGTCTTCCTTTCCCGTGGCGGTCCTCATCATCATAGCGTTTGAGGTTTTTTGCGACTGCAGTTGAAGAAACGTTCAAAGTTCTTGACATTTTCAAGATTGACTGACCTTCATGTCTTAAAGTAATGATGGGTTGTCGTTTCGCTTTGCATATTTGAGCTGTTCTTGCCATAATATGGACTTGGTCTTTTACCAAATAAGGTTATCTTTTGTATACTACCCCTACCTTGTCACAACACAACTGATTGACTCAAATGCATTAAGAAGGAAATAAATTCCACAAATTAACAAGGCACACCTGTTCATTGAAATGCATTCCAGGTGACTACCTCATGAAGCTGGTTGAGAGAAAGCCAAGAGTGTGCAAAGTTGTCATCAAGGCAAAGGGTGTCTACTTTGAAGAATCTGTTTAACAGTTTTTTGGTTACTACATGATTCCATATGTGTTATTTCATTGTTTTGATGTCTTCACTATTATTCTACAATGTAGAAAATAGTAAAAATAAAGAAAAAAACTCTGGAATGAGTAGGTGTGTCCAAACCTTTGACTTGTACTCTATAAGTCATTTTATAACTGAATTCTAAGGACAATTTCACTATGTGCTTTAAACCTGTGTTCCTCTGTTTCAGTAGAGATGCCGCGTCAGTTCCCCAAGATCTTGCTGAGCGAGGTGGATGAGTCGGTGCGTCTGCTGGCAGAGAAGGTGTACGCCTCGGTGCTGAAGGAGGAGGACACCAAGGATGCCCTGTCCATGTACACCGTGCCTGAGGACTGCCCCATCGGCCTGCACCAGGACCGGGAGATGGAGATGCTCAAGGAGATTGCCGAGCAGTACTCAGAGGAAAGCACCAAGAGGTCAGAGGGCACATATAAACTAATGGGTCTAATAGGTCAGGGACTTTGGGAGTCAATTTCAAAGTATTTCATTTCATGTCAAGTCACTGAAATTAACTGAACTTCAAATGTAGACATTTTCAGTGAGTATTATTTTACCAAAGTGACTGGAATGACATTGACTTGAAAAGGAGAATAGGATCCAGAATGTCCACTTATCCACTTGTATGATGTTGGTCTCTCCAGGAAGAAGAGTTTTAAGATGAAGCGTTCCCAGTTGGTATCTCAGCAGTTCCCCAGTTCCCTCAACATCAATCCAGAGTGGGCTATGTCTGTAGTCACCCCTCTGCTCTTCCCTGGCGCCCCTGTCTGCCCCAGTATCCCAGAGAACTTCCCAGAGTTCCAGAGGGTCACCATCAGCGGAGATTATTGTGCAGGGGTAAGCGTCATCATAAAATAATATATTTATATAATCTCATTGAATCACATCACAAATTATGTCATATCCTTCATACACTGACCCACCAAAAAATTATACTTGCTTGGAAACAATACTTCTAGGAGTTGCCATTTCTAATGACAGTGTATTGCCTATAATGGCCTGTCAACATGCATTTTTCCCAGATCACAGTGGAGGACTATGAGCAGGCAGCCAAGACACTGATGAAGGCCCTGTTCATCAGGGAGAAGTACTCCAGGCTGGCCTACCACCGCTTCCCCAGAACCACCGCCCAGTTCCTTCGCAGTGCTGAGAACCAGAAGTGGAACGTGGAGGACGAGATCTTGCCAGGTAGAGAATCACACTGTACACATCCAGCATCAACCACATACCAGCTTTGGGGCTAAGAGAGATTATTTCTGAGCTCAAGCTTTAGAAAAGTAACTCCACTTCGAGACACTCGTTCTCAGCCTCTTCTTCTGTTGTTTCCTTTCACCTATCATCTCTCTCCTCTCTCCTCTCTTCCCTCTGGTCACTTATTTAATCCTGTCCTCTGCAGATATGTGCCCCTGCCCTCGCGAGGGGGAGGACCCGTACACTACGGAGGGCATCCCTGACGACCTGAACTACTCGCTGCAGATGAAGGACGGCATCGTGTACGTGTACGACGATGCGGAGGCCCTGAAGCAGCAGCAGCCCCACAGCCTGCCCTACCCCGACTTGGAGACCTTCGCCATAGACCTGAGCCATGTCCTCGCCATGATCGTAGACGGGCCCACGTGAGCAGCCCACCACCGACATCACCACCTCACACTGTTGCCCAGTTCCCAATGACCCTCTCTATTATGGTGTTTCTAATATTATCTCATTGTCATTCCAGGAAAACCTACTGCCACAGACGACTGAACTTTGTGGCCTCCAAGTTCTATCTGCACGAGATGCTGAATGAGATGGCTGAGCTGAAGGAGCTGAAAGGTGTTCCTCACAGAGACTTCTATAACGTCAGGAAGGTTGGTGACGCATAGAGTATAAGATGGAATGCAGATGCAAGGGTTGAAACTCCCATGATTACATGGTCATAAATGACATCTCACTGACTCAAGCTGTGCTTTAGAACAAGCTGATAAAATATGTCGGCTTATGCCTCCTCGCGAATACAGGTAGACACTCACATCCACGCAGCCGCTTGCATGAACCAGAAGCACCTGCTGAAGTTCATCCAGACCACCTACAAGACCGAGGCAGACCGCGTGGTGCTGGAGAAGGGGGGCCAGATGATCACCTTGAAACAGGTGTTTGACACCCTGGCCATGGACCCCTATGACCTCACTGTGGACTCCCTGGACGTACACGCTGTAAGAATGTTCTAGAAACTTTTAGACGCAATGCTTGAAATACTATTGTTGGATAGTATTTAGGTTACTACAGTTTATAGGTTATGTCATTATTTTTAACACATTTAATAACCTATTCTGCATGACGATTAAACTGTTCATAAGCAGTTCATAACACCATTATAATGCATATATGAATATTCAGAAGTATGTATTTAAACAATTGCAGTTCTGCTGTAGGTTCCATGTAACTTGCCAATAGTGTGTTTGAGGATCACAATGATAGTGGTGCTAAACTGCTGTTGTTGACAAAAACATGTAATCAATTATAAATGTGTACTCTCTTAGGGAAGGCAAACATTCCACCGCTTTGATAAGTTCAACTCCAAGTACAACCCTGTGGGAGCCAGCGAACTCCGAGAGATTTACCTGAAAACAGACAACTACATCAAAGGGGAATACTTTGCACGCATCATCAAGGTATAGCATCAACTTAAGATCAATATTACAACTCCACTATCATGGGAATCTCTAACGTACTGTAATTCCTTTCCTCTTCCTCTATAACAGGAAGTGGCTCATGAGCTGGAGGAGAGTAAGTACCAGCACGCAGAGCCCCGTATGTCCATCTACGGCCGCTCCCCTGATGAGTGGGAGAGCCTGGCCTCATGGTTCATCCAGCACAAGGTTCACTCCCCCAACATGCGCTGGGTCATCCAGGTGCCCAGGATCTAGTAAGTGTCACAGGGAGAAGAAGGGAAGATAAGGGAATGTTGCTCTCAATGCTGATCTCTAGGCTAGTGGTACTATAATGCTTCAACCATAATGGCCTTTGTAAAACTACACTAGTTGTAATGGCAACGAAGATATGTAAAAGCAACATCCTCTCACTGTCAACTATGTTTATTTTCAGCAAACTTAACATGTGTAAATATGTGTATGAACATAACAATATTCAACAACTGAGACATAAACTGAACAAGTTCCACAGGCATGTGACTAACAGAAATTGAATAATGTGTCCCTGAACAAAGGGGGGGTCAAAATCAAAAGTAACAGTCAGTATCTGGTGTGGCCATCAGCTGCATTAAGTACTGCAGTGCATCTCCTCCTCATGGACTGCACTAGATTTGCCAGTTCTTGCTGTGAAATGTTACCCCACTCTTCCACCAAGGCACCTGCAAGTTCCCGGACATTTCTGGGAGGAATGGCCCCAGCCCCCACCCTCCGATCCAACAGGTCCCAGACGTGCTCAATGGGATTAAGATCCGGGCTCTTCGCTGGCCATGGCAGAACACTGACATTCCTGTCTTGCAGGAAATCACGCACAGAACGAGTAGTATGGCTGTGCATGATTTCCTGCAAGACAGGAATGTCAATGTTCATGCTGGAGGGTCATGTCAGGATGAGCCTGCAGGAAGGGTACCACATAAGGGAGGAGGTTGTCTTCCCTGTAACGCACAGCTTTGAGATTGCCTGCAATGACAACAAGCTCAGTCACAATGATGCTGTGACACACCGCCCCAGACCATGACGGACCCTCCACCTCCAAATCGATCCCGCGCCAGAGTACATGCCTCGGTGTAATGCTCATTCCTTAGACGATAAACGCGAATCCGACCATCTCCCCTGGTGAAACAAAACCGCGACTTGTCAGTGAAGAGCACTTTTTGCCAGTCCTGTCTGGTCCAGCGACGGTGGGTTTTTGCCCATAGGCGACGTCGTTGCCGGTGATGTCTGGTGAGGACCTGCATTACAACAGGCCTACAAGCCCTCAGTCCAGCCTCTTTCAGCCTGTTGGGGACAGTTTGAGCACTGATGGAGGGATTGTGCGTTCCTGGTGTAACTCAGGCAGTTGTTGCCATCCTGTACCTGTCCCGCAGGTGTGATGTTCGGATGTACCGATCCTGTGCAGGTGTCTGGTCTGCCACTGGTCTGCCACACGTGGTCTGCCACTGCGAGGACGATCAGCTGTCTCCATGTAGCGCTGTCTTAGGCGTCTCACAGTGCAGACGTTGCAATTTATTGCCCTGGCCACATCTGCAGTCCTCATGCCTCCTTGCAACATGCCTAAGGCACGTTCACGCAGATGAGCAGGGACCCTGGGCATCATTCTTTTGGTGTTTTTCAGAGTCAGTAGAAAGGCCTCTTTAGTGTCCTAAGTTTTCAAAACTGTGACCTTAATTGCCTACCGTCTGTAAGCTGTTAGTGTCTAAACAACTATTCGACAGGTGCATGTTCATTAACTGTTAAAGGTTCATTGATCAAGCATGGGAAACAGTGTTGAAACCCTTTACAATTATCTTAATCGGTCTGCAACCCAGAGGTTGTAAAGTTCTGGTTTTAAATGAAACAGACAGAATTCCCAGCTCACAATTGATCAAATCCAAGTTTATTTGCGAGAGCTCTCCTGTGCATATACAAAGACGTTCCTTTTATAACCTTCTCTTAACCTACGCACATACATACACACTAACATTTGGGTTCTCTCTTTTTCTCCTGGAGTCTCACCACAGTTTATTACCACTCAGCTGACAGTTCCAGTCCCCCCCAGATAAGGGAAACCTGGAGGGGCTCTCCCTGTCCTATCTTATCTCCCCAGGGTTATAGCCGGGTCGGTTCAAACATAGGTTAAGGCTCCTCTTTGTTTTCTTTCGGCACACACATACATTCCTCTCTTCCCAGTCCAACCTATTTGGACGTATGTTTATCAGCTTAATTACTCCTTGTCCATGCTACATAATCTCTAATCCTAATGGTTAAGTTTCCGAGTAGAATTATTTAACCATTTATCTTAAACCTTGATAAAATCTTTTAACAGGGTATAAGTCACACAAAGGATAGTAGGAATGGTGCTGCTACTTTAACAAAGAAAGGCTGTTGTCAGCATTATTATTAATCAACAAATAATTGAACTGAATCCACCATCAGTCTTACAGTGATCAAGCAAGTCACATCTAAAGATATGTTTCACAAATGTAACATTTTGTCTTGCAGTGACATTTTCAGGTCGAAGAAGATAATACAGAACTTCGCCAAGCTGCTGGAGAATATTTTCCTCCCACTGTTCGAGGCTACAGTCAATCCACAAAAGAACAAGGAGATACACGTTTTCTTGAAATACGTGAGTATTTACAACACACAGTGGAGTAGCTCAACTTTATCAGACTGATTTTCCAAGTCAGAAATGGTGAAATAACTACACAAACATACAGTTGAAGTCAGAAGTTATCATACACCTTAGCTAAATACATTTAAACTCAGTTTTTCACAATTCCTGACATTTAATCCTAATAAAAATTCCCTGTCTTAGTTAGGATCACCACTTTTTTTTAAGAATGTGAAATTTCAGAATAATAGTAGAGAGAATTATTTATTTCAGATTTTATTTATTTCACATTCCCAGTGGGTCAGAAGTTTCCATACACTCAATTAGTATTTGGTAGCATTGCCATTAAATTGTTTAACTTGGGTCAAACGTTTCGCGTTTCCACAAGCTTCCCACAATAAGTTGGTTGAATTTTGGCCCATTCCTTCTGACAGAGCTGGTGTAACTTAGTCAGGTTTGTAAGGCCTCTTTGCTCACACACGCTTTTTCAGTTCTGCCCACAAGTTTTCTATAGGATTGAGGTCAGGTCTTTGTGATGGCCACTCCAATACCTTGACTTTGTTGTCCTTAAGCCATTGCTACAACTTTGGAAGTATGCTTGGGGTTATTGTCCATTTGAAAGACCCATTTATGACCAAGCTTTAACTTCCTGACTGATGTCTGGAGATGTTGCTTCAATATATCCACATCATTTTCCTCCCTCATGATGCCATATATTTTGTGAAGTGCACCAGTCCCTCCTGCAGCAAAGCACCCCCACAACATGATGCTGCCACCCCCGTGCTTCACGGTTGGGATGGTGTTCTTCAGCTTGCAAGCCTCCTTTTCCCTCCAAACATAACGATGGTCATTATGGCCAAACAGTTCTATTTTTGTTTCACCAGACCAGAGGACATTTCTCCAAAAAGTGCAATCTTTGTCCCCATGTGCAGTTGCAAACCGTAGTCTGGCTTTTTTTATGGCAGTTTTAGAGCAGTGGCTTCTTCCTTGCTTAGCGGCATTTCAGGTCATGTTGATATAGGACTCATTTTACTGTGGATATAGATACTTTTGTACCTGTTTCCTCCAGCATTTTCACAAGGTCCTTTGCTCTTGTTCTGGGATTGATTTGTACTTTTCACACCAAAGTACGTTCATCTCTAGGAGACAGAAGTTGTCTCCTTCCTGAGCGGTATGACAGCTGTCTGGTCCCATGGTGTTTATACTTGTGTACTATTATTTATACAGATGAACGTGGTACCTTCAGGCATTTGGAAATTGCTCCCAAGGATGAACCAGACTTGTGGAGGTCAACAATTTTTTTTCTGAGGTCTTGGCTGATTTCTTTTGATTTCCCCATGATGTCAAGCAAAGAGGCACTGAGTTTGAAGGTAGGCCTTGAAATATATCCACAGGTACACCTCCAATTGACTCAAATGATGTCAATTAGCCTATCAGAAGCTTCTAAAGCCATGACATCATTTTCTGGAATTTTCCAAGCTGTTTAAAGGCACAGTCAATTTAGTGTATGTAAACTTCTGAACCACTGGAATTGTGATACAGTGAATTATAAGTGAAATAATCTGTAAACAATTGTTGGAAAAATGACCTGTGTCATGCACAAAGTAGATGTCCTAACCGAGTTGCCAAAACTATAGTTTCTTAACAAGAAATTTGTGGAGTGGTTGAAAAACAAGTTTTAGTGACTCCAAGTGTATGTAAACTTCCTACTTCAACTGTATATACATACATATATAAACACATATATATTTATATATATATTATTTTTTTTACCTTTATTTAACTAGGCAAGTCAGTTAAGAACAAATTCTTATTTTCAATGACGACCTAGGAACTGCCTTGTTCAGGGGCAGAACAACAGATTTGTACCTTGTCAGCTCAGGGATTCGAACTTGCAACCTTTCGGTTACTAGTCCAACGCTCTAACCACTAGACTACCCTACATATATATATGTATACACATATATATATATATATATACACACACAGATACATATATATATATTCCTCCTTATAATAAAATGTTGTTATTGGATTGCATTCATACAGTACATTCATACAGTTGCATTCATACTTCCCCCTGGGTCTCGAAGCATTTTACATTATATGAGAGTAACTCACGACTTCTACCACCACCAACGTGTAGCACACTCCTGGGTTAAGCATCATGTATTTCAGCAATTTAGTGCCAAAATTGTTACAGTGCATCAGCTATGGCACCTGCTCAGATCCACACCTCCTGTCCTATAGGTGACCGGGTTCGACAGCGTGGATGATGAGTCCAAGCACAGTGACCACATGTTCTCCTACAAGAGCCCCAAACCTGAGGAGTGGACCTCAGGCGAAAACCCCCCCTACAGTTACTACCTCTTCCACATGTACGCCAACATCATGGTCCTCAACAACCTGAGGAAGTAAGTCACTGCTCATGACCAGGGTTTCAGGAAAACATGTACTGAACTAATGTTATTCCTATGTGTAGCCTACTGCTATGATTAAAGGTAGGCAATATACAATACACACAGTACAGTGGCAAGAAAAAGTATGTTAACCTTTCGGAATTACCTGGATTTCTGCATAAATTTGTCACACAATTTGATCTGATCTTCATCTAAGTCACAACAATAGACAAACACAGTGTGCTTAAACTAATACACAAATTATTTTATTTTTCTTGTCTATATTGAATAGATAATTTAAACATTCACAGTGTAGGTTGTAAAAAGTATTTGAACCCCTAGGCTAATGACTTCTCCAAAAGCTAATTGGAGTCAGGAATCAGCTAACCTGGAGTCCAATCAATGAGACAAGATTGGAGATGTTGGTTAGAGCTGCTTTGCCCTATAAAAAACACTCACAATTTGAGTTTGCTATTCACAAGAAGCATTGCCTGAAGTGAACCATGCTTCGAACAAAAGAGATCTCAGAAGACCTAAGATTAAAAATTGTTGACTTTCATAAAGTAGAAAAGGGTTACAAAAGTATCTCTAAAAGCCTTGATGTTCATCAGTCCACGGTAAGACAAATTGTCAATAAATGGAGGAAGTTCAGCACTGTTGCTACTTTCCCTAGGAGTGGGCGTCCTGCAAAGATGACTGCAAGAACACAGCGCAGAATGCTCAATGAGGTTAATATCAGGAATCAAGGTTAGACCCAGATGCAGACTGTCGAAGTAACAATGTTTATTGTAGCAACAGGGGCAGGCAAAGACAGGTCAAGGCAGGTAGGGGTCGCAGATCCAGGGTAAGGCAAAGGTACAGGACGGCAGACCGGCTCAGGGTCAGGCAGAGAGGTCAGGCGGGTGGGTACAGGGTCAGGACATGCAAAGGTCAAAAACCAGGAGGACGAGGAAAGAGAGGCTAGGAAACAATAGGCGCGGACAGAAAAAAAGCTGGATAGCTTGAAATAACAAGACGAACTGGCAACAAACAGACAGAGAACACAGGTATTAATACCTAGGGGATAATAGGGAAGATGGGCGACACCTGGAGGGGGGTGGAGACAAGGACAAGGACAGGTGCAACAGATCAGGGCGTGACAGTTAAGAAGAATCATAGTGTCAGCTAAGGACTTGCAGAAATCTCTGGAACATGCTAACATCTCTGTTGACGAGTCTACGATACGTAAAACACTAAACAAGAATTGTGTTCATGGGAGGACGCCACAAAAGGACACTGCTGTCCAAAAAAAAACATTGCTGCACGTCTGAAGTTCGCCAAAGAGCTCCAGGAAGTTCCACAGCGCTACTGGCAAAATATTCTGTAGACAAATTAAACTAAGGTTGAGTTGTTTGGAAGGAACACACAACACTATGTGTGGAGAAAAAGGCACAGTACATCAACATCAAAACCTCCCAACTGTAAAGTATGGTGGAGGCAACATTATGGTTTGGGGCTGCTTTCCTGCCTCAGGGCCTGGACAGCTTGCTATCGTTGATGGAAATATGAATTCCCAAATTTATCAAGACATTTTGCAGGAGAATGTAAGGCTATCTGTCCGCCAATTGAAGCTCAACAGAAGTTGGATGAAGCAATTGGACAACGACCAAAAACACAGTAGTAAATTAACAACAGAATGGCTTCAACAGAAGAAAATACGCCTTCTGGAGTGGCCCAGTCAGAGTCCTGACCTCAACCTAATTGAGATGCTGTGGTATGACCTCAAGAGAGTGGTTCACACCAGACATCCCAAGAATATTGCTGTACTGAAACAGTTTTAAAAAGAGGAATGTGCAGGTCTGATCCACAACTATAGAAAATGTTTGGTTGAGGTTATTGCTGCCAAAGGCAGGGCCAACCAGTTATTAAATCCAAGGGATCATACTTTTCCCACCCTCCACGGTGAATGTTTACACAGTGTGTTCAATAAAGACATGACAACATATACTTGTTGGTGTTATTAGTTTAAGTAGACTGTGTTTGTCTATTGTTGTGACTTGGATCAAGATCAGATCAAATATTTTGACCAATTTGTGCAGAAATCCAGGTAATTCTAAAGGGTTCACATACTTTTTCTTGCCACTGTACTTTATTTGTCCAACAGAAATCCTTATTCTTCTTTATGTAATGCGTCATTCTTTGTTTTCCCTAAGGGAACGAGGCCTCAACACCTTCCAGTTCCGGCCCCACTGTGGCGAGGCCGGCTCTATCACCCACCTGGTCTCTGCCTTCCTCACGGCCGACAACATCTCCCACGGTCTCAACCTGAAGAAGGTCCGAAACCTCAACTCGGACTCCTAATCATTACCTATGACATGCCCAGGGTTGGGTAGTAACGGATTACATGTAACAGGAATTATAATCTTTGAAAGCTGTGGTGAGCCACACAGCTCGTAAATCACTTTTCAGTGGGAATGTAAGCTTTTCCCTACTGTCTAATCTACACGACCAAAAGTATGTGGACACCTGCTCGAATATCTCATTCCAAAATCATGGGCATTCATATGGAGTTGGTCCCCCCTTCGCTGCTATACCGGCCTCCACTCTTCTGGGAAGGCTTTCCACTAGATGTTGGAACATTGCTGCGGGGACTTGCTACCATTCAGCCACAAGAGCATTAGTGAGGTCGGGCACAGTTGTTGGGCGATTAAGCCTGGCTCGCAGTCGGCGTTCCAATTCATCCCAAAGGTGTTCGATGGGGGTGAGGTCAAGGCTCTGTGCAGGCCAGTCAAATTCTTCCACACCGATCTTGACAAACCATTTCTGTATGGACCTCGCTTTGTGCACGGGGTCATTGTCATGCTGAAACAGGAAAGGGCCTTCCCCAAACTGTTGCCACAAAGCTGGAAGCAAAGAATCGTCTAAATGTCACTGTATGCTGTAGCGTTAAGATTTCCTTTCACTGGAACTAAGGGGTGCCGAACCATGAAAAACAGCCCCAGACCATTATTCCTCCTCCACCAAACTTTACAGTTGGCACTATGCATTGGGGTAGGTAGCGTTCTCCTGGCATCCGCCAAACCCAGATGGTGAAGCGTGATTCATCACTCCAGAGAACTCATTTCCACTGCTCCAGAGTCCAATGGCGGCGAGCTTTACACCACTCCATCCGACGCTTGGCATTGTGCATGGTAATCTTTGGCTTGTGTTAGGCTGCTCGGCGATGGAAACCCATTTCATGAAGCTCCTGACAGTTATTGTGCTGACGTTGCTTCCAGAGGCAGTTTGGAACTCGGTAGTGAGTGTTGCAACCGAAGACAGACGTTTTTTACGAGTACACACTTCAGCTGTCCAATTCTGAGAGCTTGTGTGGCATACCACTTCGTGGCTTAGCCGTTGTTGCTCCTAGACGTTTCCACTTCAAAATAACAGCACTTACAGTTGACCGGGGCAGCTCTAGCAGGGCAGACATTTGACGAATTGACTTGTTGGAACTATGACGGTGCCACGTTGAATGTCACGGAGCTCTTCAGTAAGGCCATTCTACTGTCAATGTTTGTCTATTGAGATTGCATGGCTGTGTGTTCGATTATATTCACCTGTCAGCAACGGGTGTGGCTGAAATAGCAGAATCCACAAATTTGAAGGGGTGTCCACATACTTCTGTATATACAGTGTATTTGAAATCTCAAAAACTGCCAAATTTCCTCTCTTTGGTTGCTTTCCACAGAAACTTTTTTTTTTTACCAAAAAAAATCAAGAGCGCCCACTTACTGAACTGAATCATTCCACATTTCATCAGCTTCTTTGTGTCAAAAGGACACTTTTCATTTGCCAACACAGCTCCACCATGTTCAATTCACAGGCACTGGGATGACATACATGACAAATCAGCAGCTTATTTTAGCTAAGTGGAAACAAATACAGTAAAAACCACTTGTCTACCTTTGTAAACAGATCTTCGTGTTTTTGCTAACTTTGAATAGACTACATTGAGTATTTGCACCATTGATCATCTAACTCGTGAAATAATCGGATTGAACTAGGACATGTTACATCTATTGAAGTCTTTATCATACTGTTATGTTTAGGGTGGATCAGACAATAAAGACCTAGAATTGCACAATCAAAGAATGAAGATTGGGAAAGCTTCCCTGGAACTTGGTGTTACATTTTTTTGTATACCAATCATGAGAAACAGCAGTAGAATATACAATGGCACAGTTTGGTACATTTTCTAAGGTTGCAAATGGTACAATTTAAACATGGCAACCTGTGAAAAATGTAAAAGGTTGTGGAAGACCATAAGAACCTCTTTCTCTCCCTCCTCCCATGATCCCAGGTCCCCATATAGCTGACCCTCCCATCCCATCCCAACCACCCTTTCCCCAGATCCCACCTGAGACCCCTCCTAGCTGTCACACCCGCCCCAACAACCCCACCCGACCCCCTACCCATGGTTCATGGCCAAGACAAAGGGAGTGTTGACATCTTTCCATCTCTCCCTTCTCAGAGTCCTGTGCTGCAGTACCTGTACTACCTGGCCCAGGTCCCCATCGCCATGTCTCCTCTGAGCAACAACAGCCTGTTCCTGGAGTACTCCAAGAACCCTCTCAAGGAGTTCCTTCAGAAGGGCCTGTGTGTGTCCCTGTCTACCGATGACCCCATGCAGTTCCACTACACCAAGGTCAGAGCCCCTGGGCACTGTAGATCTGAAAGGATTGGATTGGTGTGTGGCAGAAAGCAATGTGGCAGAAATGACTAGCCTACCAGAAGGCAAGATGAAGCTATTACCATAATAATTATATCTACACAACCCAACCTACCAGAGAGTAACAATTGTAAAATCAATGTTTGACGGTTAATCTTCTGTGCGTGAAAGAAAGTAGCATGTTAGCAAAGAAGCTTTGGGGAAACTCCCCCTTGTCTGTTTGTCCATGCTGCAGGAGGCCTTAATGGAGGAATATGCCATTGCGGCCCAGCTGTGGAAGCTAAGCACCTGTGACACGTGTGAGATCGCCAGGAACAGTGTGCTGCAGAGTGGTCTGTCTCATCAGGTACAGTAAATCAATACTTGGTAAATAGAACTGCTTGGTAAATTGTAGCGTTGTGGCAAACACTAGTAGTGCCTGCTGACCGTGACAGATGCTTTCACCCTCTATAAGCTCACGCCGACAGCTTAGGAGAACTCACCAGGACGTCACCTCACAAGTGATTTCTGTAGCCATCCCCGACCACCTATTCATTCAACTCCTGAGTGTGTCCCAGTGTGCTGTGTCCCCGAAGTGACACGTATTTAGTGACACGTATCCTGTATCCCCCTTTAATCCTGCCAGGAAAAGAAGCACTTCCTGGGGGCCAACTACCTGCAGGACGGGCCTGACGGGAATGACATTAGACGGACCAATGTGGCTCAGATCCGCATGGCCTACCGCCACGAGACCCTGTGCAATGAGCTCAGCTTCCTGGTGGAGGCTGTGAAAACAGAGGCCAGCGGCACACAGGTTGAGTGACCGCGGCACAGAGAGGCCCTTTTCACACTACCGAGCCAGGCGGAGCTGTACTGCGCTTGCCTGGTTACACATTTACCACACAGTAGCTGCTGGGACAGTGTTGGAGAGGTCAATGTTAAAAGTATCTGTGGCAGCACAGTATGGTTTGGGTCGGGACAGTAGTGTTGAAAAGGGTTAGAGTGACCTCTGGTCTCTCCACTTCAGCTCTAGACCACAGCCAAATACCGTACTGTTACTGCGCTACAGTAATACTGAGAGAATAAGACACCATGCTAAATGAATGAGACGGTACCGTGTAAGCCACACCAGATCAAGCCAAGCTAACAACACCAACCTAGGCAAATCAACATTATCCTATTGATTCTTGTTTTCTTTTGTTTGCCTTTTTCCATATGGTGTTTGATAAAGTAGAACTTCATCCCTACCATGAAAACCCTGTTTGTAGTTGAACATGAGATCCAGAGGGACACTGGCTTATACACTGCCATAGTTCTCATGTCCTGTTCAAGAAATACTACCAACTGTGCCAATACAGGAGCTCTCACGTCAGATTGAAAGCCAATCCGAGAGCACACCGGTCATTGTGTTATTCTGGCCTTTCTATTTGAAATACAGTACATAGGTGGTAGGAGGGATATTATTATGTCAGGTAAAGGGACTCGCATGTAAAGGATAGCCATAGATTTTGATGCATTGTTTTCGAGGTCTGTATCTCTGTTGTAACTGTGTCTGAGGGTGTGGTGTTTTTTTTGTTTGTGAAGTTTGTGAAGAGAGGTTTGCTACGGAGCCCCTTCCACTATTTCGAATGCTCCTCTGATGTGGTCATTATATCACTGCTGTAGAGATGGTCCACAAAAAGCACTTCAAAAAGGTAAACTGTTATCGTGTGCCGAATATTACAAAATTGGGAAACTTTCACCGTTGTCTCAATGCAGCATAAATGTTACTCAACTGTATTGTACATGATGCGATAGAGGAAATGTATGTTTTTATATGACAATAAAGAGTTACTTACAGTTGGCTTCTGTTTGTGTGAAGTATTGTAACACATGCACCTGAAACACAGTTGGTCAAATATGAGACTGGCAATCACAAGACGTTGTCAACACTCTTTTAATATAAGACAAACTACACAAAATACATATGTGCAAAATGTGAACTTCTTTATTAGCCAACGGCATTGGTCTATTTAATCAGTGTTGCAAAGTACTTAAGTAAAAATACTTTAAAGTACTACTTCCGTCATTTTGTGGGGTATCTGTACTTTACTATAGATATTTTTGACTATTTTTACTCCTCTACATTCCTAAAAAAAATAATGTACTTTTCACTCCATACATTTTCCCTGACATCTAAAAGTTACATTTTGGTCCAATTCACACACTTATTAAGAGAACATCCCTGGTCATCCCTACTGCCTCTGATCTGGCGGACTCACTAAACACAAATGCTTTGTTTGTAAATTATGTCTGTGTGTTGGAGTGTGCCCCTGGTAGTATGTACATAAAATAATTAAGAGAATTGTGCAGTCTGGCTTGCTTAATATAAGGAATACAAACATGGTCTCTTTTTTGTTTTCTTGAGTAAGGCAGCTCCAAAATGCAGGTGTTTCAGCCAAGCTCAGTGCTTTCTGTGGTGGTGGGGCAAGCCAGCAGAAAATACGGAGCGTTACGCCGTGATTGGCTCAGTGGGGACACTACGTCATAGCCAAGTCTAAGGGTAGAGATATAGAAAATTCAAGCCCCTTGGGTGCTGCCATATAGTTACATTAGAAGTGCCCATCCAAGAAGTCTCAAGGTTATTGACCACAGATAAAATGACGTCAAATCACATATCTACAGTAGCGTTGATTGGACTAATCGTGTCAAAATCATACTTTCAAAACCTTAGCTAGCAGTCAACATCATGAATCAAGTCGACAATCTACTGGCAAATCCTTTTTAATCCTTGTCATATGAAGAGAAATAATGAAGAGAAATTATAGATAAAACGTATCGGTGCTCATCGGCCATTGGACATAAAAACATTACACAACAAGTTGGAAATCGCAAATTCAGTGATTTGGAAGGAATCAGTGGCTAACTGCAAGCATTGCAAAGCAATCACTAGCCTGCTATTCAGTGGATTGGCTGTGTGGTCTCAAGTCTGGGTTTAAGGGTCTCTTTTCCAAGTTTAAAATTATAAACATTCAACATTGGCCATGCTGTCAAATAAGCATGATTTGGCCCACGCTCAAAACAACTTAACTCGGAACTGGGAAGTCTGACAACTGGGAACTCAGGAAAAAACTAGCTCCGACTTGGAAAATACGTTTTGAATGCTCATCCATCTCGGAATTGTAAGTCGGGAACTCAGGCCTCTTTCTAGAGCTACAACCTGAAGCTACAACCACTGACGTCATCATGATTTAACCTCCCCCAGAGTTCCCAGTTGTCTTGATAGCACCATAAATCCAGAGAATGCCAGACTTTGATGACAAAATTTGCCCACGAAAGGACCGCCACGCCACCTGCCTGTTCAAGTAAGCACAACAAGGTGAGTCCAAAAATGTATTGTATGCTGCTGCATAATGATGTAATATGCCATTTCTCCTTCACCAAGATAATCCATCCACCTGACAGGTGTGGCATATCAAGAAGCTGATTAAACAGCATGCTCATTACACAGGTGCTGGGACAAATAAATATAAAAAGGAAAAGCAGCCAACAGGTGCTCAGCATACGTGGGAACTCCTTCATGACTGCTGGTTAAGAGAATATGTAATTTCATAGTTTTGATGCCTTCACTATTATTCTACAATGTAGAAAAAAGTAAAAAAAATAAAGAAAAACCCTGGAATGAGTAGGTTTCCAAACTTTTGACAGGTACTGTATTTGAACATGAAACATTGAGTTTATGCCTTTTTAGATAATGGGCATTAAAGCATGGATGTCTCATGGTAGGGTTGGGTATGCAAAATGGGTCAACTTTGAGCACCTTAATCTCCTTAATATTTTGGCATTCAGGTCCAAAAGTTCCCTTTCACCATGGGCAAACATGTATGGAAGGTGTTGTTCAAATCAAAAGGGGTGCAGTCAGAAAGTGATCAAAATCATATGGAACAACCCTTTACGCAAAGATGCACTAATAATTACAGTAAACTACAAAAATATTCAAAAGTGCAATTGGTCAACATTACAAACACTAAATAATTTGGTCAGATCTGAATTACGTATTTTCTGTGGACACATTTTAAAATATTAAAATGTTGTTTAAGTACACTGTTACAATTCATATAAGGAAATCAGTCTATTGAAATAAATGAATTGGGCCCTAATCTATTTCACATGACTGGGAATACAGATATGCATCTGTTGGTCACAGATACCTTAAAAAAAAGTAGGGGTGTGGATCAGAAAACCAGTCAGTATCTGGTGTGACCACCATTTGACTCATGCAGCGCGACACATCTCCTTCACATAAACTTGATCAGGCTGTTGCTTGTGGCTTGTGGGATGTTGTTCCACTCCTTTTCATAGGCTGCATATTGGCGGGAACTGGAAGACACTGTCGTACACGTCGATACAGAGCATCCCAAACATGCTCAATGGATGACAAAATGTTCCCTCTAATTTTTGGGGGCACTGAGCACATTTTTGCTCTTGCGAGCGGAAACTTGAACATTGTGAGAATTTTGTGCAACTTCCGGGATTCGTTTACAGTGAACACTGAGGCTGTACCCTTACAGTTTTAGACAGTAGCCAATCGGCCATTGTGGTTTTGAGCATAATGTAGGCCTACCAACAAAACCAATGGAACGAATCCCATTACATTTTCACACGTGATAAGCTTTTGATTTATAGGATGTAGCCTATATGTCGTGTTCAGTGCAGGCCTATATAGAGATGTGTAGGGTGCCGTCTTTCGGATGGGACGTTAAACGGGTGTCCTGACTCTCTGAGGTCATTAAAGATCCCATGGCACTTATCGTAAGAGTAGGGGTGTTAACCCCGGTGTCCTGGCTAAATTCCCAATCTGGCCCTCTTACCATCATGGTCACCTAATAACCCCCAGTTTACAATTGGCTCATTCATCCCCCTCCTCTCCCCTGTAACTATTCCCCAGGTCGTTGCTGCAAATGAGAACGTGTTCTCAGTCAACTTACCTGGTAAAATAACGGTAAAATAAAATAAATAAACGCTTTTACATTAGGTGTTTTACTTGGTCTGTAACACCATGGGCCAAATAGCTGACTGTAAATTGCATTCATTGTACAATGCAAGAATAATAAAAAAAAAAATGTATTATCACCATACAGAAATTTGACAATGTAGTCTACCCCTCTGCCTAGTGCCTTATTTGCATATTCAAGCCTGTCTCAAAATACAACACTGCTCCTTTAATTAAGACATAAGCTTTTTGACTGACCGGCTTTTCAAATACCGCTTGAAATGTAGCCTACACGTTTTGTGCTCTTGTATGAAGCAGTAACTCCCCATAGCTGACCTAACACGTATCTATCTATAACTGGGATAACAACTCGATAACAAGCAAAGAATAGCAACAAATGTGCACACGCGAGCTCTGCGCTCTGATCTGACAAGCGCACTCTCTCGCGAGTGATTGAAAGACCGCAAGTGGGCTACCCAGGCCAATAGAATTCTACTCCGTTGCACTTTGGCTCTGCCTACAACTAAATCAAAGACTCAAACTTGCAAAGTTAGATTTGTTTTGGTTTGTTGCATTGAAAAGTCGTTGATATGTTGATTCGATCACAGAAAAAAACGTTGTTCTATATAGTGCAAATGAACGGGGCGAACTCAATGACGTTCAATCGTTTGCGTCTCTGTGCGCCATGACATTTCTTTTGCACGGCAGTCCTGAAGTACAGGCGCGGCCGCGGAACATTGATGACGTGTCTGGTGAGTATGCTGGCCATGGAGGAACTGGGACATTTGCAGCTTCCAGGAATTGTGCATATATCCTTGCTGTGCATTATCATGCTGAAACATTGGGTGATGGCGGCAGATGAATGGCACGACAATGGGCCTTGGGATCTCATCTCGGTATCTGTGCATACAAATTGCCATCGATAAAATGCAATTGTGTTCGTTGTCCGTAGCTTATGCCGGCACTTTCGCAAACCCACAGTTTCATCAGCTGTCCTCAGACAATCCTGCAGGTGAAGTAGCCGGATGTGGAGGTCCTGGGCGTGGTTACAGGTGATCTGTGGTTGTGGATGTACTGCCATATTATCAAAAAGGACTGAGGTAGTTTATGGTAGAGAATTGAACGTCAAATTCTCTGGTGGACATTCCTGCAGTCAGCATGCAAATTGCATGCGCCCTCAAAACTTGAGACAAAACTGCACGTTTTAGAGTAGCCTTTTGTCCCCAGCACAAGGTGCACCTGTGTAAGGATCATGCTTTAATCAGCTTCTTGATATGCCTCACGTGTCAGGATCATCTTCGCAAAGGAGAAATGCTCACTAAAAGGGATGTAAACAAATGTGTGCATAAAATAAGAGAACTTTTGTGCATATGGAAATTTCTGTGGATCTTTTATTTAAGCTCATGAAACATGGGACCAACACTTTACATGTTGCGTTTACATTTTTGTTCAGTATAGTACCAGCCAGTCATGAGTAAAGTACATACAGCTCAAATCTTCAGTTCCCTAATGGGAATAAGACATTCCAAATATATTATTTGGAGTACTATTTTAACATTCACTCAGCCTCACAAGTTTAATATTGAACAGCCAGTACACTGGCCTTGCTTAAAGTACCCATGATATAGAAATTATTTTGATAAAAACATTTTGTTTTACTGAGTCATATTTAAACTAAAAGCTACATTTTTGGGAAGATAAATCACCTAATCTAACTAACATTGAGGAGAAAATAGAAAGACTCTCCTGGCTCAAGCATCCATGAGATTATTGTACTTAATTTCACATTTCATCAAATAGCAAACCATTCACATTGAGTGTGTTATAGGATTTTAAAAAGTATAGAAGTTGTGATTAGTGATTTATGGACATTTTCACAGCAGTTAGAGGTGCCTATAAAAACATCTACTACTATTCAAAGTGCAATTATACGAGTAGGTATAACCAAACGGAAACAGTGTGATTGGTTTATATATTATTGTGGAGACATGTGCGCATGTCCATTTTGATTTGTTTAACACATTTTGGTTACTACATGATTCCATGTGTTATGTCATATAGTTGATCTCTTCACCATTATTCTACAATGTAAAAACAAAGGAAAACCCTTGAATGAATAGGTGTGTCCAAACTTGAGTGGTACTGTATATACAGTGCCTTCAGAAAGTACTCAGACATTTCGTTAGGTTACAGCTTTATTCTAAAACGGATTAAATTGTCCCCACCGTGTGCCTTTCCATATCATACCCCATAACGACAAAGAAAAAACAGCTGACATTTTTGTTCATTCCTAAAAATAATGAAATGTTACATTTACATAAGTTGTCAGACCCTTTACTCAGTACTTTGTTGAAGCACCTTTGGCAGCAATTACAGCCCTGAGTCTTATTGGGTATGAAGCTACAAGCTAGGCACACCTGTATTTGGGGAGTTTCTCCCATTCTTCTCTACAGAGCCTCTCAAGCTCTTTCAGGTTGGATGGGGAGCATTGCTGCGCAGCTCTTTTCAGCTCTCGCCAGAGATATCCAATCGGGTTCAAGTCCAGGCTCTGGCTGGGCCACTCAAGGACATTGGGACTTGTCCCAAAGCCACTGTCTTGCTGTGCATTTAGGGTCATTGTCCTGTTGGAAGGTGAACCTTCTCTCCAGTCTGAGGTCCTGAGCAGGTTTTCATATGGATCTTTACATTTTGCTCCGTTCATCTTTCCCTCGATCCGTTCTAGTTTCCTAACCCCTGCCTCTGAAAAACATCCCCACAGCATGATGCTGCCACCACCATAAGGATGGTGCCAGCTTTCCTCCAGACGTGACGATTAGCATTCAGGCCGAAGAGTTCAATCTTGGTTTCATCAGACCAGAGAATCTTGTTTTTCATGGTCTGGAGTCCTTTAGGTGTCAGTTGGCAAACTCCAAGTGGGCTGTCATGTGACTTTTACTGAGTAGTGGCTTCATCTGGCCACTCTACCATAAAGGCCTGATTGGTGGAGTGCTGCAGAGATGGGAGAACCTTCCAGAAGGACAACAATCTCCACATAGGAACTCTAGGACACTTGTCAGTGACCATCGAGTTCTTGGTCACCTCCCTGACCAAGGCCATTCTCCCGCGATTGTTCAGTTTGGCCAGCTCTATGAGTTGGTGGTTCAAAACATCTTCCATTTAAGAATGATGGAGGCCACTGTGTTCTTGGGGACCTTCAATGCTGCAGACATTTTTTTGGTACCCTTCCCCAGATCTGTGCCGACACAATCCTGTCTCAGAGTTCTACAGACATATCCTTTGACCTCATGGCTTGGTTTTTGCTCTGACATGCATATTGACCGATGTGTGCCTTTCCAAATCATGTCCAATCAATCGAATCTATCACAGGTGGACTCCAATCAAGTTGTAGAAACATTAAGGATGATCAATGGAAACAAGATGCACCTGTGCTCAATTTCGAGTCTCATAGCAAAGGTTCTGAATACTTACGTAAATTTGATATTTCAGTAAAAAAAAGAAAAATATGCACCTCAAATTTCTAAACCTGTTTTCATTATGGAGTATTGTGTACAGATTGCTGAGGACTTAAAAAATATATATAATCAATTTTAGAATAAGGCGTAACATAACAAATGTGGGAAAAGTCAAGGGGGCTGAATACCTTTCGAAGGCACTGTATACACACACACAACCGTCTTATATACACACACAAGTTTAAGAGCAATCATGTAAAAGTAATATGGAAATATGGAAAAGTAAAAAAGAACATAAGAAATAATAACAACAGGCAAATTCCTATAAAGCAACCTATCTTCTCTACATACCCCCCAAAACCAGGGCACGGTGTTTTTCCTGGCAAAAAACTCCAGACCCTTCCCCGAACTATTCTTGATGTCAGTTTGGTTGTCAGTGGTTAATCAAAGTGTCTTAGTGTTGAGTAGCTTAAGGTATGTGCGGATGGCCTGCCTCGTCAGCCAGGTTGAGGATATAGCCAGCTACGTCGTCCTCTGTAGGGGCATCAGGCATCACCCACGACTCATTGGCAGCGGTCACTTGCAAGCGGCATATCGGACAATTCCTGCTCTGCCCACTCCTATGAAAACAAACCAAATCATTTAATTGGGTACATTTACATGGACACTGATTAATGTAGTTTGATTAAAAGGTCTATATGCTTTGCAAGAAGAACAATTCCCCTAATAATCCTGTTTAAAAATGGACATCAGGCCTAAATTAGTCTACCTGAAGGGACTTTAGTGAATGCAGAAAATCTAAATAAATGTGTTATCAAATCTACCATTTTATTAAAACAATACAAATGGCTGCGCCCATCAGTGAGTCCTCTGGGCAGTGGATGCGCTTTCCCCCCCACCCGCCCCGAGATGCCAGCAGTGCAAAGCCCCTGTCCCAAAGGGATTTTCTAAGGGTGGGAAGAACTAAGCCCCACCCGATGCCCAGGCGAGCATGGAAGCGAGCGTACCCATTACCACCAGACACACACCGCCCACAGCGTGAAACAAAAAAAACATACAATCACATCCCCACACTCACCCCTGATTGGAGGATCTCAAACCTTTATAAATGTGCAAGTGTGTATGTATCTATTCCAACCCATCTCTCCCAGTAAATCACCATTGTACCATTTCCTCTTGCAACACATACCTCCAATCTACCATGGTGCCTCACTAGGGAATTGAACCTCCCCGAAAATGCTCCAAAAACAAGCCACAGATGGACAGTACCAAAGGAGATGCTCTGTTGATTCGGTTTCCTTGTGGCAGCCTGCACCGGTCTGACTGTTCAATGCCCCATATACTGAGCTTTCTTTTGTAGTGAGAATTTGATATAACACCTTAAATCTAAGATCTGTATATCAGTTCATAAAACCGATGTCATGATATTGGGACTTGGAAAATGTGTTCAACTAATCTTGAATTTTATGAAGCATAGTTGTCAAACCTCTTAACCGTAAGTGAAACTGATACATTTTACAATTTATATTGGTCATTTTATGCCATTGATACTGTACTTTCTAATTGGTGGCAGACAAACAAATTCAGTCCTTTCTCTGTCAAGTAATTGCTTCTTCCATTTGTGGCAGAGCTGCGATGAGTTGGTTATTTAAACAATACGGCTCGAGGGTGTGTGCTATATGGCCAATATACCACGGCTAAGGGCTGTTCTTATGCAAGATGGAGTGCCTGTATACAGCCCTTCGCAGTGGTTTATTGGCCATATACCCTAAACCCCCAAGGTGCCATACAGCTATTATAAACTGGTTACCAATGTAATTAGGCAGTAAAAGTATATGTTTTGTCATACCCATGGTATAAGATCTGATATACCATCAGCATTCAGGGCATGAACCACCCAGTTTATAATTTTTTTTATACCATGGCATTGTTGAATACTCGTTTCTGATTGGCTTGAAGGGCATTTTAGAGCGGGCATTATTTCCCTATAACACAGTATATTTGCACAAAGAATTCAATGGCTATAATAATGGCTGTTGAGTGTCTTGAATGGCCGTTCCTATTCAAAACTTTGGAAGCTTTCAAATTTCGAGCTGAAACAATACATTTAATAAACTTATTGTATAAATATCCTAAAGCAAAAATATACATAAATACATTATCTGATTAAATTGCTTTAGAAAGGGGCACAAGACAGGGATGTCCCCTCTTTCTCCCCCCCTCCCTCCTGTTTGCACTAGCAATTGAACAGCTTGCAGAAAGAACTAGACAGGACTCAAATGTAACAGGTATCAGCATTGGTAAACATTCATTTAAACTAAACTTATTTGCCGATGATCTCCTGATATACCTGACCAATATTGAAAACTCAATGCCACCTTTGCTTAAAATATTTTCATAAGACTCAAATCTCAGGTTATAAAATTTGTGGAAAAATATTAAATAAATGTCAATAGGACAAAGAGAAACACAGCAATCCTTTAAGTGGACCACAAAATGTAAGATTTAGGATGCTTAATAAGTTAAACAAATATATAAAAGATAACTTTATTCCGTTAGTCCTTAATATGAAAGCAGATGTAATTAAATGGAATAATATTCCCATAAATCTCACAGGTATAATAAACCCCTTTAGAATGGCATAGCTGCCAAAGTTTTGTATATATTTTTGGTAATACCAATTACCCCACCAAAAACTAATGAAATTAGTTAACATGTTGCTTAATCCAGTAAAAACTAATGTATAGAATTGCTTGTACAAGAGACAAAATTCACAAATTCCACAGCACAACATCAGAGTCATGTCTCAAGTGTACAACTAATGACTCAATAATCTATGCTTTCTGGGAATGCTATAACGTTTAGAAGTTATGGGCGGAGATAGAAAGTAGTCTGTCAGAAGTATTAAAATATAAAAACGTACTTTTAATCCACCTGTCTGCGTATTTCAAGACATATGGGGATGTAGTGTGATACCCAATGGACTGGACAATTCTTTTCTCATCATTCATTTTGAAAAAACTAATACTAAAAATGTGGAAGTCAATTATTCTGCCATAATTAACACAATCTAATGATTCATTTTAAAAATATTGTAATGGTTTATAAAAAAAAGTAATTGTTTATATTGTACCTTTTTAAACCTCTGAAATCATTACATTTTTTGTTTATATTTAGCGCGACGTTAAAATACTTCACCATTCAGTGCAGATAGAGCAGCTTGCTATGGAGCGGGCAAGTTATTTACATGCATTGGACAGACAAGTGTAGGGTGCACGATGCGACTGACATTTTGCAGGTGGGGAATAGTGAGAAAGGGTGGAGGAGGGTTTGCTTCAAGCGCTGGGCATCTTTTATCCGTTACTCAGATCTATTCCCTGAACAGGTTCCAAACCCTGGTTCAGAATGTCTTTAGTTCCATGAAAGTGAGTGGTAGACAGCTCCATATAAATGATATTCAAAAAAGTGAGGAGCCATTGACGGATAGTGTGAGTGTGGAAGCTTCCATTGTACTGCAATCATCTTCTTATGATTAGGCCAGAGTGGACAGGTTCGATGCTACTTCATCCCAGAAAATAGATAGGGCATTCCCAAGCCACGTGTATAAAAGCTACCAGGTTCATTAAGAGGGAACAATGTATAGGAAGCATCATTCAAAAGGTTCGTATGAAACAGCTTACGAGGAGTTATAGGTCCTGTGTAAAAATTACAATGGATGTTGGCGATCAGGATTCAGAGAAGTGTGTTGAATATTAGACTGCACACGATCCCAACTAAAACATTTATCCTGGAAGGCATCTTATCCACAAAGTGTCAAGAGGAAGAGGTTTAAAACAAAATGTACAGTAAAAACAATTACCCTTTTGTCTTGCGCCTTAAACTCAATCTTACGCATAGGATGTAGCATCAAAGCTGACTGCCATGGTACCCAAGTTCAGACAGAAAGTTTGTTTATGAAAACTATTTCCAATATTCACACTTTTAGGTTTTACACGCTCACTTCACTCGCACATAAGGCTCATACTGCTCCTGCAAGCACATGCTTGCAGGAGCAGTATGAGCAGCTGGAACTCCGATTAAGGTGTTTACTTGACCTAATTATATGAACGATTGCAAAGAAATCTAGGCGTTTTAATCTAACATGCTCAATGACAACAGACGTTGTGACAACAGATTTATCAGTGGAACTACTGTGGAAAGCGTCTGCGTCTCTTACCACTTGTCAATGCACTTTTGACAGAAGCTGTGAGCACAGGGCAGAATGAGGTCAGATTTCCCATCCATGCAGATACAGCACTCCTCCTCATCAGTCAACTGCTTCACCCTGTATGGGGATACACACAATGGCAGCCAGTCACAGACTTGCCTCAACTTCCAGACTTCCTTCCAAGTCTTGTTCCTTAATGTGAGGATGGCAATGCAAGACTTCCCACAGACACATGAAATAAACACACACACTGAACTACTAACCTGCCCATCCACATGCTGGCCTGGCAGGAGTCCCCTGACGAGAGGGTTCCAGACGGGAGGCTGGCGCCCTCTGCTGACAGCACATCTACGGCCTGACTGGTGATGTCACGGTACAGTTGGATGAACTGATACAGGTTCATGATGCGAGACGCCTCCACCATCCCATTCTCTTTGTTGATCTGCCAGCGCACAGCGCAATAACACAACCATGTTTCAGTCTCAAAAACACACATGCCATAAACACACACAAGGTGCTTAGACACAGTAACACACACATCATTACTGTTCCAAAAACACACATTTCCCCTAAAAACAAATATAGTGAGAGTGGAGACTGATTCACAATGACATGTCTCCACCAGAGACCAACTTTAGTTTGTCCCTTTCTCACCTTGGTACAAACTATCCTCACAGCCACTTTCCACAGAGCAGTGGCGTCCGAGCCAGTCTGGACTTCAAAGATCAGGTGTTTTTGCTGTCCAGCTGCTAGCTTAGCCGTCCTGTCCAGTTGACAGTCATGGAGAAACATTGTTACTCGACAAATGATCCAATGACAACTTAACACTGTCACCTAACCATCCTCAGTTTATATCACTCACTGCCTATGAAAGCCACATTCACACCAACCAGCAAGGCCTACTGATTGGGGAAGGACTAGGTTAAATCGTAGCAGCGAGACAGTGCTCTAAACTCTTGATTAAGGTTCATAACCTGGATTAGGTCAGTTAATAACTAGTGTTATATGTGGATAATGTTCAAGAAGTGCCAGCGGAGGAGCTGGATGTTACATAGGGGAATTAGCTCCCCATCTGTAAATGAAAAGGGAAATACTACTATTCTCTTTGTAGAGCTGGATATTATCATCATCTCTTTGCCTAATGACTAAGTACAAAGCAAACAAGGACTACAGTCACAGCATGGCCGGCCTTACACGTCATTGAGCTCTGCCACCCTGGCCAGGAACTCCTCGTAGTTGAGGTAGCCGCTGTCGCGTACCAGCCCAGCATGTTTCACCAGCTTCTCAGGTAGACGGGTCATCACCGCCTGGCCTGAGATCTGCTGGCCCATCCCAACCGTGCTCAAAGAACAGCACTATGGAAAGACCGTGCCTCATTCAGCGCAGGGTGGCCTGACCGAGGGAAACAAAAGCAAAGTCACCAAGTCATTTACCTACGGTCTTTAGAGTAAGGGTTCCCAAACTTCTGGCCCACGACCCCATTTTGATATTTAAAAAAAGTTATTGACCCCACCATGTTAAAGAAAGTGATGCAATCAATCGCCAATGTTTACCTTCCCCCCCCCCCCCCTCAATTGGGGCTGTGACAGTCTATTACAAATCAGTCTGACAGTACTTTTGATAGTATTTCAATCTGAAGAAAGTATGGTTTGACGTGACAGAACTGCATCAGAAAGGTATTGTTAAATTCAGAAGAGCATCAGGTAATCATTTTGTATGGTCTTCTGTGTAGAAAAGATGACTATTGATTATGTTATTCCCCCCCAGTCTGATTTAGAGCCTGGTCTTGTCCAGTCTGTTCTAATGTGGCTTGTGGGCATTGTAGAGGGAAACAGAGTCTTATCTTTCAGTGATGAGGTTATAATCTTTTGTACCTTAGACCGTTTCAAAAGGTAGCGCCACATTTGTAGGAAGAAAACAGAAATCACTCTGTTTATTACAACCACACTTAGTTTCTCTCGCATCTCCATTTTCAAATCAAGCAACCCCACAAGGACTGTTATCCCCAGCTTTGTAGCCTACTATCTGAGTGTTTTCAGACTTCTACCAGCCAAAGGGTATTATTTAGATATCAAATAACACCCCCCCCCCAATTGGGGAGAGGCGAAGGTCGATTCACGCGTCCTCCGAAACATGACCCACCAAAACGCTTCTGAACACCCGCTCGCTTAACCTGGAAGCCAGCCGCACCAATGTGTCGGAGGAAACACGACCGAAGTCAGCCTGCAGGCGACCGACCCACCACAAGGAGCCACTAGAGCCAAGTAAAGCCCCCCTGGCCAAACCATCTCCTAACCCGGACGACTCTGGGCCAATTGCGCGCCGCCCTATGGGACTCCCGGTCACGGCTGGTAATGACACAGCCTTGGATCGAACCCCAGGCTGTAGTGACACCGCAATACAGCGCCACTCGGGAGGCCCATTTGTGAACATTTGTAATGGATTGGACCCAGATGAATTGAGGCAGGTAGTGTTTCACAAAATAGCCAAATATACCTGGCTAGCTAGGACTTAGCCCTTCATCGTCACTCTCAGTTCCATTACACATAAGAGTAATTGGACCGACGCTCGGTCTGAACATTAACAGCGCTTGCGCTACGGTTTGGGAAGCATAAGGACCATCTTTCATATCAGTGAGAAATAATAAAACTAAAGGTTGAATTGATACGCACCTATCTAGGGTTACAGCGCTTGTTTACGGAAAATAGACGGATTAGCTGTGTTGGCCTAGGCCTACTACGCACCTTGACCGATCATCCTCAGCATACAACACCTTCTGATCGTGGCAAGCTTAAACCCTCTCTCACACCGTGCACTTCTAATCCCCAGCAACATGGACACCCCCACAATTGACCGTTTTTCAGTTTCACCCCGCTTGCCACCGGGTCTGCGTCGCAACAAACGGCGGGCATAAAAGACACAGGGACTGTTCAATTTCAGTTGTTCCACCTCAACACACCACCACCCCAGTAATCACTCCTTTCAAAAAACAAGTCACAGGTCTTGTCGCAAGGCTCCTGACAAAACACCGCTCCCTCTGGGCAGAAAACCACCACAAGACCATGTCGAGCTACCTTCACCGATTTAACAGTACCCAACTTCTTTTCTACCCAGCCTGATACTATCTATGGGTCCACCAAAAGGCAAGGATCCACATTCTCCAAAAATGTCACTCCCACTGGGCCAGATTCCTCCTTTGCATGAACAGGGAAGCAACCGCAGATAATTCATCCTCACTCTCGTCAGGTTAAATTTCTACGCTGACAGAGTGCGGTTTGTACTTGGCGCCATTCTTCCTCAACACACATAGTCCCTCTGCACTCGGCTCTACTCCATCACTGTCCATAACCACGTCTAGCCATTCACCGCGCTCTTACCAAGCCTTTCATCCGTAATATTCAGGGCCAGCTCTACGGTATAGAAAAGCCCCCCCCAAGATAAAATTTGGATCCCAGGGCGGGGTCAAAGTTACTTTATTTGCAGACAGCTACAGCTAGCTTCACTAAGTTTTGGTAGTGGCGCACTGAATAATTATAGCTAGTTGGGTAAGCTTTGATCAGCATGGATATCTGAAAATGACTGTGCACCGCCAAGAGCATTTTAATTGCGGACCACCATGTAGAGACAGATGCCGAGCAACTTGCTAGCCCGGCCACTGAGGTTGACGAGCCGATCAGCAAAATGTAATACCCACCCATCTCCCACCACTGCCTGCTGACCAACAAGATCGAGAAGAGCCAGGGCCAGGCGCCAGCAGCAAGAGGGCAACATTACAACAAGCACCTGCACCGCCGTTACCCCAGCCACTAGCACCTGACGACCTCGGTGATGAGGAGCCAGCACAGGTTTGTCTTAACACTTAACCGAGTCGCATTTTCAGTGGGAGAAAGCAGTCATTTGTAGCACCTGTTTCAAGGTCTGCATTTGGTTGTGGTACACGCTATGCCGTCGGAGGCGATAGGACTTTAATGCGTGTAGCTGCCTGAGCAATTTATTCAGGAAAGCCACAGTGGCTGCACAGTACACTGGGGGGGAAAAAACGTATTGATCAGAGGGGAACTGGCCACCTCGCCACGGTGTCAGTCACTATGAAATCAAGTGACGTCAGAGATACTCAGTGAAATCGAATCTACTCACGCAATTGGCACAGATGTGACACTTGAGGTCACAGGCTTATTGAAAGCACTGGCAGAGCCAAGCTTTACATTTATAAAACTCAAAATCCAGGGGCTTCTCGACCCACCTAACAAGTTCCTGCAGTCTGAAGATACTGATCTGCACCCGGGTGTCAAACTTGTCTGCAGTACCTATGGGTGCTTTGAAAAACTTTGATGCGATGCTGAATTCGAAAAGCTTTGCGAGGCATGAGAACACCAGCGCCAAGCAAATTAGAGTTTATTGTGGCGCGCACGTTCTTGCAAAGTAAAATTGCAAACACAGCCAGCAAACAACAAATGGACCACACTCTGTGTTATTCAAAGATACAGCGGGCCTTTGTCAGCAAGGCCGACTGTGCTGTTGGCACTGAAACGTGGATTAACATTTGGGGCATCTACAGCAATGTGCAAAAATTCCATCTCCACCCTAAAGAACATATTAAGTAAACACAGACACAGCATATTACATCAACGAAAAGCCCAGCTTGTCCAGCTGGCATTGGAGGGACCTGACAAGTAAAGGAAGGGGAATGGAATAAGAAACTTTGAGGTTCAACACATCGAGGAGGCTGCAACTCTTCTAAATGGTAAGTTACAACCTTTATGGCCCTTTATTCCCTCATGTAAGCCTACTTCTTTGGCAGATTTTTTTTTGTAATGTAGTGTTACTTCAATCATTTTTACTTCAATTAATGTTATATTTATCTGTGATTCTTAATGTCATAGCTTGCTTTTGCGGGTCTAATTGCTATTGATCGATATGCAGCTTTGTGTTATTTTATGGGTATAGGGACAATGACCAATGTAGCCTACTGGTTGTGCTGAGGTGAGCCCTGGCGCAGTTCTCAGATTGTCCTGGCTGTCCACTTCAGTGGGTTTGAAATTGGTAGAGCACCCTTTCAAATCAAATGTTATTTGTCACATACACATGGTTAGTAGATGTTAATGCGAGTGTAGTGAAATGCTTGTGCTTCTAGTTCCGACCGTGCAGTAATATCTAACAAGTAATCTAACAATTTCACAACAACTACCTTTTACACATGTGTAAAGGAATGAATAAGAATAGGTACATATAAATATAAGAATGAGTGATGGCTGAACGGCATAGGCAAGATGCAGTAGATGGTATAGAGTACAGTATATACATATGAGATGAGTAATGTAGGGCATGTAAACATTATATAAAGTGGCATTGTTTAAAGTGGCTAGTGATACATTACATCCATTTTTTTATTATTAAGTGGCTAGAGAGTTGAGTCAGTATGTTGGCAGCAGCCACTCAATGTTAGTGATGGCTGTTCAACAGTCTGATGGCCTTGAGATAGAAGCTGTTTTTCAGTCTCTCGGTCCCAGCTTTGATGCACTTGTACTGACCTCGCCTTCTGGATGAGAGCGGGGTGAACAGGCAGTGGCTCGGGTGATTGTTGTCCTTGATCTTTTTGGCCTTCCTGTGACATCGGGTGCTGTAGGTGTCCTGGAGGGCAGGTATGTTGCCCCCGGTGATGCATTGTGCAGACCTCACTACCCTCTGGAGAGCCTTACGGTTGTGGGCGGAGCATTTGCCGTACCAGGCGGTGATACAGCCCGACAGGATGCTTGTGCATCTGTAAAAGTTTGAGTGTTTTTGGTGACACGCAAAATTTCTTCAGGCTCCTGAGGTTGAAGATGTGCTGTTGAACCTAATTCACCACACCGTCTGTGTGGCTGGACCATTTCAGTTTGTCCATGATGTGAACGCCGAGGGCCTTAAAACCTTCCACCTTCTCCACTACTGTCCTGTCGATGTGGATGGGGGGGGGGGGGGGGTGCTCCCTCTGCGGTTTCCTAAAGTCCACGATCATCTCCTTTGTTTCGTTGACGTTGAGTGTGAGGTAATTGCGCGGTAGCCTTCTGCCCATGGTACTGAATCGATGTTACGGCGTGTGCTGTTTTAAGCGCTCTTGGGCCACCAAGAGGATCATGTGGATTTATTTAGGTTCTAAAGCAATACAAGTTGTGCCCCCCCCCCCCCCCCATGGATTTAAAAAGCCCCCTCCGGCATGTCATCATGGAGCCGAACCTGACTGTATTGCTAGAGGAGCATGCACTGATGGCATTTCTCCAAAATTCAACCTCTTCCTTAGCCCAATTTACAAGTCTGGCTATCTCGAGCCTCTCTATGCTTGCTCCCTTTGTCAATACTAGTGCTCCTTCTCAGTGCTCCTCTCTCGTGGAATGTATTTTCTAACCGACTATTTACATTGATACAATCGAAAGTTTAGATGTCACTTAATTCAGTCATCCTGTACTTGCTGCCGTAAGGAAAGTTAGAATTCCTTAAGCAAAGGAAGATGTTGTAAACGCATCCCACTTAAGGTCTTATTCGGGATAATCTATTTACATGCACCTTTGATATCCCGCTCATTAGTATCCCAGTATTCATGAATAAACAGAATATTCCTAATTGAAGTTCATATGGGTTAAATCGAATAGTAATTTTAATATGGACACAGGGGAAGTTATTTATTATTTCAGCATCTCTTGAGAAAATGTGAATGTCTGTATGTGTCATCTTTTACACTTATGGAACCAGACAGTATTTCAACCACATAAAATATGCACCCAAGACACACTGAAGTCTTGTTGTGTGGCGTTCTCTTTTCATTTCCTTAAAACCTTTAAAACTGATGACTAACATTTTGCACAGGACCAATCTTTCTGTATTGCGTTTTCTCCCCGTCCCTAAAACAAAAACTAGATTACTAATGCATTCATTCTAGATGTAAGACATTATTATGGTGGGCACTACTTTATTTAGTCTTCTGGGGCAACAAGTTATGACAAAACAAGTTATGACAAAAAGAGTATCCCGAATAATAACGGGGATATTGGTGTGCATGTAAACGTGGTCATTGAAAAATACTGTCGGCTGCAATTGTGTTAAAAAAAAAGTGTACAGTAACGTGTGCCTTTTGCATTTGTGAAATGAAAGTCGAGGGATTTATGTTTCTAGAATCGTACCGCCAATTGAGAATCAATTCCCGTTTAGATTGCGTATTTGGCTGTTTACTTGCTTCCAGAGCCAATTGCCCTATAAAACATACATAAGATCGTTGGACTGTCGACTGTTTGCGGTACAGTCGATATCCGCGGTTATAAACACAGGGGTCGTTACAGTACTTTAGGCTCCTTTAGTTAATTATGTGGCTAGTCAAGACTGTTAACTATCACGGAATTGATGTTTATCCAGCAAACGTTAGCTTACGATAATGTCGAAGTTCCCAGAAGAATCACATCAATTTGAACGCTAACCAACGTTACACGCTGTTACGAATACGATACTAGTGATATCAGAAATGTTATGTAATCAACTTAGCGAGCTAGCCAGCTAAGTTAGCTTGCCTTGACACGAAAATCTATAACTGTTAGTGAGTCACACGAAAGGCTTGCCTATATTTGTTGCAATTTCTCTTTGGCATTTTACTCTTCGTGGCACATAGCTACATAAATATATGACTAACTAGCTAACGAACGTCACAATGTATTTCTCAGGTTCGGATGCTAACGTTAGCTAACAGAGGAAAACACGCACTTTTTTCAAAGCCCAAGCCCACATAAGATCATCGGTCTACATTTGGTGATATAGGTTCAGCTTACCTGGTATGGCTACGTGTCAACATCGATATTTTACAATCCACATTCAATCAGCAACGTTTCATTTGTTTGGGAGTTTATGTTGTGGTTTTTATAGCGCTAGTAGAGATGTCGCAGAATGATGACGAAAGAAAATAGTGACCCGCAAACTTCGCAATGTCCTAACCTAACCATTTTAAATGTAAATTTAAACTGGGTAGGGTTGTCCCAAAGATTCCGGATAGCAAGAACCATTTTAACGCAGATCACCGGTGGCTGTCAAACTAAGCTTAATGCTAACTCAATGAATTGATCAATTCAAATATGTTTCATTAAATGTATTAATGTTCTTAAATAAGGAAAGACAGAACTGGAAATTATGATCAAGGGGTGATAAAAACATGGAAAAGGAAACATTTTAAGCAATGTTATATTTTGGAACTAAAAGCTCATTCAGGTAGACTATGCTTGCATTATGTTGGCTAGACCACGTTTGGCTCCTTGAGTTTGTGACAGGTTGGGGGCGCGTCAAGAGCCGCGCGCAAAATTAAGATTATTGATGTCGCTTTGTTTACACAGCTACACTAAAACTCAATTCATTTTTTTTTCTCCACATCCAATCTTTCCACACTCAATTTTACATATGACCCACATCAGATTTGTACATTTACACTGGGAAGATCTCAATTGCACACTCCTCGCATCATCGTCTCCTTTGGTATCATGTCGTTCACACATTTTGTTTGTGCATGTCGCCACTTACTCTGCGGTAGTGTGCTCAATCACGTTGCAGTTTGTGATACAAAACTAAAATAGGAAGGGGGAAAGGAAAACAATTATAATTAGCACTACCAACCAACCCTACACCTATATACAACAATTTCATTTAAAAAAAACACCCCATTCAACTACTTTTACACTACACCCGGCTGACGGGCTGGGAGGATGTTCGTTCAACACACCTTGTAACTCTTCTGCAGCAAAACATTGTACACCCAAATACTTCTCAGCAGCTGCCAGCATAACATTTATTTTCAGTGATTTAAGTTACATTTCTGTGGTACAGTTGATAACCATGGCAATGAATGCTTAAGACAACCATACTGAAGCACAATTCATATCATTCTGTATTGGCCTACTACTCACCATCGACCCATCATCCTCTACTCATATCAATTTCAATTTAAGGGATTTATTGGCATGGGAAACATATGTTTACATTGCCAAAGCAAGTGAAATAGATTTATCTATAAACATTTAGTGAAATAAACAAACAAATGTACAGTAATCATTACACTTACAAAAGTTCCAAAATAATAAAGACATTTCAAATGTCATATGTCTATATACAGTGTTGTACTATATACTCTTTTGGCAACAGGTCACAGATCTTGCTGCTGTGATTGCACACCGGTATTTCACCCAATAGATATGGGAGTTTATCAAAATTGGATTTGTTTTCAAATTCTTTGTGGGTCTGTGTAATCTGAGGGAAATGTGTGTCTCTAATATGGTCATACATTTGGCAGGAGGTTAGGAAGTGCAGCTCAGTTTCCACCTCATTTTGTGGGCAGTCTGCACATTGCCTGTCTTCTCTTGAGAGCTAGGTCTATAGCAAGGCTTTGCTCACTGATTCTGTACATAGTCAAAGATTTCCTTAATTTTGGTCAGTCACAGTGGTCAGGTATGCTGCCACTGTGTACTCTCTGTTTAGGGCCAAATAGCATTCTAGTTTGCTCAGTTTTTTTGTAAATTCTTTCCAATGTGTCAAGAAATTATCTCTTTGTTTTCTCATAATTTGGTTGGGTCTAATTGTGTTGCTGTCATTGGGGGTCTGTTTTTGAACAGAGCCCCAGGACCAGCTTGCTTAGGGGGCTCTTTTCCAGGTTTATTTATCTGTAGGTGATGGCTTTGTTATGTAACGTTTGGGAATTGCTTCCTTTTAGGTGATTGTAGAATTTAACAACTCTTTTCTGGATTTTGATAATTAGCGGGTATCTCTCAGATCGTTCACAGCTTTGTGGAAGTTACCTGTGGCGCTGATGTTTAGGCCGAGGTATGTATCGTTTTTGTGTGTGCTCTAGGGCAACGGTGTCTAGATGGAATTTGTATTTGTGGTCCTCTACTCTCTTCACTGCCTCAGCATGCAACACCTTCTGTTCTATGCTGGCAACCTTCTTCTTCTTCGGTGGGGTTTATCGGCACTTGGCCTCCAACATTATGGTGCATTACCGCCACCTACTGTACTGGAGTGTTGGCCAGAGACAGGGAGAAACTAAATCCTACCTGCCAGCCCCGTTGCTCTTAAAAAGAAGAAAGATATAAAGAAGGACTTTGTCAAACAAAACAAATATTAATTGTATAGCTGGGACCCTTGGGATTGCAAACAGAGGAAGATATTCAAAGGTAAGTGATTTATTTTATCACTAATAGGGATTTTTGTGAAGCCGGTGCTGGTTGAAAAAGTATTTTGATGTGGGGCGCTGTCCTCAGAAAATCGCATAGTATGCTTTCGCCGTGAAGCCTTTTTGAAATCTGACAACGCGGTTGGATTAACAAGTTAAGCTTTTAAATGAATTTGGTGCGCTCCAACTTCACCGGATGTTGTCGATTTTGATTTTAAGAGGTTTAAAAAATATATATATATATTTGAGACATTCTAATGACTAATGACGTTCTACTCAATATACTCGTTAAACTGATTTCCTGTATCCCCTTCTCCCTCATAATAGAGCTCAGCCTTTCTCTTTCCCTCTGATACTGCCCATACTGTAGCAATACATGCTCCACCGTCTGTTTCCTGGCAATAATCACACTTTCATGTTGGATGCTCTCCTATCACATTTAAGGTCTTATTCAACTGGCTGTGTCCCACCCTTAATCTTGTAAATATAGTCTCCTCTCTTCTGTCCCTTCCTGCCCTCCCTGACTTTCCTATGTACTTTAAATAAATGCCTGCCCTTAGCATCTCTATTCCACTGCTCCTGCCATCTCTGCACCATCACTGTCCATATCAGGCTTTTTGCCTCTGCCTTGCTCAATGAAACTACAACCTCAACATCCCCTCTACTAAGTGCTTGTTAAGCCAGTACATCAACTGCCTCGTTCCCCTCCACCCCCACATCGGCTGGGACCCAAGTAAATCCTATCTGTATACCCATTTCTCTAATCCTGCCATGGGTTTGTAGCACCTCATAAAGCAGATCTTGTCTGCTAGGTGAGCTGAAGGACTGGAGACTTTTTAAATTTATTATCTTTATTTAACTAGGCAAGTCAGTTAAGAACAAATTCTTCTTTTCAACGACAGCCCAGTGGGTTAACTGCCTTGTTCAGGGGCAAAATGACAGATTTTTACCTTGTCAGCTCGGGGATTTGATCTTGCAACCTTTCGGTTACCAACACTCTAACCACTAGGCTACCTGCCGCCCCAGAGAGACTCATTAACACTGCACATGAAACCAGAGCAAATAACTACTGCTTGACTTCCTCCACCCACTGCAACGCCAACAGTATGGCCATCAGCTTCACCGTATATACAGCCAGATTATCTGTAATGTGTTTCCTAACTTCCAACCCACACTCCTGCACTACAAATGCTGACCCAGTACATCCTGTCCTTTGATATTTTGAACCATCTGTGTAAATGGCCACAAAATCCTGATACACAGAATCCAGACGTCTCTTAAACAAACCAGATGGATCAACACCCTCCCTATCGTTCTGTAGTCTCTCCAACACTTCTAGATCAACTACTGGAGGCGAGAGTAGCCATAGTGGATTTACAGGAATAGCTACTGTTGGACTAAACTCCCTTCCATACAGTCCCATCTCCTTCGCCTGGGCATTACCCACCCATCCAAAGCTTGTGTTCTGTCTTCGCTCATGTTCCCAGCATGCCTGTAAAATCCCTTTTTCAGGATGAGACACCCCATGTCCCTGTAGGTTGACCCAATAATTAATTGCCAGCTGCTGTCTCATAATCTGCAATGGCATATCCCCCATCACCTGTAGTGCAGCCACTGGGGAGGTCTAAAACACCCCATTACATATTCCGAGTCCTTGCCCCTGTATGACATCTAGCCTTTCCAATGATGTCCGGGCTGCCGAACCATACGCTATACTGCCACAGTCTATTACAGATCAGATCAATGCAACATACATGGTCCTCAGTGAGGAACGCCCAGCCCCCCACTCCTTCCCCGTCAGACAGCGCATCACATTTAGCGTCGTCTTACACTTTCCCACCACTCAGTCAATGTGTTCTGCCCAGGCCAGTGTAATGTTAAAGTATACCAGAAGGAACCCGAAGGCCCCCACCCTCTCCAAGTTTCTCCCATATAACCTCAAGCATACCTCATCTTCCACCTTCCTCCTGGTAAAGAACACTGTGAGTTATCTACAGAGAACCCGAATCCCCACATTAATGCCCACCGCTCTACCTCGTCAATTGCTTCCTGTACCTCCCTGACTACGTATGGCACATTTCTTCCCCTCTTCCATAAGGCCCCATCATCTGCAAATAACGACCTCCCAATATCCGTCCGTACCTGAGAGTAAACATCATTGATCATGATTGAGAACAACAGAGGACTAATCACGCTCCCCTGTGGAGTACTGTTATTCACCAGGTAGCTGCCAGATAGAGACTTCCCCACCCTCACTAGGATTGACCTTTCAAACAGGAAGTCCTTTATCCAGTTGTGCATTCTCCCTCCTACCCCCATAATATCAAGCTTGATTAACAACCCCTCCTTCGACATCATATCATACGCCTTCTCCACATCAAAAAAGACAGCTACAACAGTCTCCTTGTTCACCTGAGCCTTCCTGACCTCTGCTTCCAAACGGGGCACTGGGTCCATACTTCCCCTCCCCTTCCTGAAACCACTCTGATGTGGCGATACTAGACCTCTGCTCTCCAGGAAGTAAGTTAGCCTCTCCGTAATCATACGTTCCATGATCTTACATACAGGTGATGTTAAAGCTATTGGCCGATAGCTTGTTGGCCTTGTTGGGTCCTTCCCTGGCTTCCAGATTGGTACCACTACTGCCTCCTTCCAGCTGCCTGGTAGTTTCCCCTCCTCCTCTACACTCTGTTGTACAACACCAGTACCTTATCCAGTGCCTCGTCAATAAGATGGGCCAACATAACATAGCACACCTCATCTTTCCCAGGTGAAGTTAACCCAGCCTTACCTATTGCCCTTTTAACCTCTGCCATGGTAAATGGTGCATTCAACGCATAATTTACATCCTCCCTCATATCCAGCACTCCAGGATGCTCCTCTCTCGTTCTCTCTCTCCACCTTTGCCCCTCTTCTGACAACTTTAACAAGCTATTCGCTTCTCCTCATCTCCTCATCTGTTACTGCCACATCCTTCCCACTCGTCAACACTGGATAATCCCACTCCCTTCTAACCCCACTCATCCTCTTAATCATCCCCTACACTTCTCCCACTGGTGTCACCCTTCCAATGGTGTCACAGAACCGACGCCAACATGACCTCTTTGCCTGACGGATATTTCTTCTCACCAGGGCCTGGGCCTGCTTATACTGAATCAGATGTTGGAAGTTATGTGTCCTTTTCAATACTCTAAATGCCCTGTTTCTACTCCCCACCATTGTTCCACACTCCTCCGTCCACCATGGAACTGCTTTCCTCCTCCTCCTCCCTGAACTACTTAGGTATAGCCTCAGTAGCTGCTCCCTCTAACTCTTTTCTCACCTAGTTATTCACACTATCCACATCCCCTCTCATATCCACCCAAGCCATCACCTGCTCACTCAGCTCCTAAAACTGATCCCACTTTGCCCTTCCAAACACCCACCTGCCTACCTCCCACTCACAGATTCCTGCCATCACACTAGATACCATAGTGAGGTCCAAGGCAGACTCTTTCCCTGTGGCTACATCAATCCTGGTACCTCAGCCAAGATTCAGGTACACCAGATCTTTCATTCTAGCAGATTTTCCATCACTTGGCCATTTCCAACCATCCATCCACCCCCCCACCACTACATATCCCTGTATGATAAACTCCATAGTCGGTTTGTGCCCTGTATCCTGCATACAAATCACATCAGGCTTCTTGAACTATTGCCCATTAGCCAACAGGCTTCAAGCATTCCATTGTCGTACAACCACCATAACTAAGATCCAGTAATACATGACTCCACCCTCTGCTGATTGAGGTCATCTCGAACCTCTTCCCAGGTCAACCCTGTCATACTCAGATGTCTCCCAGCAGCTTTCACTATTAGCTGAATCCTCTCTGTTCAGACTCTACTTTAGCAGTGCTATTGATAGCTCCTGCTATGAACGTCACCAACTTTCTCTTATTTATGAATACCATATCGCCGCCCACCTGCCCCGTAATCCCCGGTCTAGATGCTCCTACCCATCTCCCCCTTGAACCTGTATCTCCCTGGACCTGGACCACCCTCACGGCCTCAGCATATGACACCCTTCTCTCCACTCTCACTTGTTGCACCTCCACTGCCAGCTTCATTGCCTCACACCCACTATATGCCACACTATGAGCACCCCCACAGCTGCAGCACTTTGGTTCTGCTATTAGATGAAGCACAGTGATATCACATTAATCTGTTGTATAAATATATTAAATATCTGACATTGTATTCCCATTTGAACTATGCCAATGTTTTAAATGGTTGAAAGCACAGTGATAGATGACAACTATCATCTATCACTGTGGGTGACAACTGAACCAAAAACCAGACATTGTTTTTCCATTGGAATTTGGTTGTGTTTTTAGATGGTTGAAAGCATAGTGGGCCTCCCGGGTGGCGCAGTGGTCTAGGGCACTGCATCGCAGTGATAACTGCGCCACCAGAGTCTCTGGGTTCGCGCCCAGGCTCTGTCGCAGCCGGCCGCGACCGGGAGGTCCGTGGGACGACGCACAGTTGGCATAGCGTCGTCCGGGGTAGGGAGGGTTTGGCCGGTAGGGATATCCTTGTCTCATCGCGCTCCAGCGACTCCTGTGGCGGGCCGGGCGCAGTGCGCGCCAACCAAGGGGGCCAGGTACACGGTGTTTCCTCCGACACATTGGTGCGGCTGGCTTCCGGGTTGGAGGCGCGCTATGTTAAGAAGCAGTACGGCTGGTTGGGTTGTGCTTCGGAGGACGCATGGCTTTCGACCTTCGTCTCTCCCGAGCCCGTACGGGAGTTGTAGCGATGAGACAAGGTAGTAATTACTAGCGATTGGATACCACGAAAATTGGGGAGAAAATGGGATAAAAATAAAAGAAAAAAAGAAAAAAAAGAAAGCATAGTGATAACACATTGGAAATTCAACCATCCTTTAGCTGTCTTTTTGAGTGGGTGAATATAGGTTGTAATCTCATTGATCAATGTCTCAATCAAATATTGACCAATTATCCACATTGAAATGTCGTATCTTTAACTCATCTTTAAACTGTAAGTTTTTTATTTATAAAGTTTAATATATTTTGATTTAATTTCATAACAAACCTCTATCCTATTTATTTCTCGGCAGTTTGGTGTGTCATTGGTTAATGTGTTTCTTTTTAATTTAAAATTCATCACTAAAATCATGGAGCAAAACTCCTTGTCATGTGCCTTGCAGGGGTGAAAATCTGGGACGTGATAGGTCCATTTAAATGTTTGCCAACAGAAAACGTTCTCATTTCAATGTTCTCCCCAGCTTGTAGAATTGCGAGTGGATTAAACGGAGCCTCTAATTATTTTGGCTTTAGTTCTGGATTAACCCTCTCTACTGTCGACTCCAATTCACACTCCACATTTGATGAAATGTGAACTGACATAAATACCGTGGCTCAGTTTCAATCCGATTATGCGGTTAAATCAACTCCATGCTAACCCAAGCATCGGACGCTGGCGGGACTCCTTTCTTCCACTCCTACCAACAAGTGACAGCGCCTCCCCAAAACACAGGGACCCACGCTACCCCGGCATAGCCCCACGCTACACCCTTCACCCCACATGAATGGGGCCCATTCAGTGAGGTGACGCACACAATGCACTGAATCAACCTAAATATTGTTTTATGAGCAGCAAATAGTTGGCACCACATAAAGAAAGCTCCCATCTTGGAGTGCTGGAATTTCCACACTTCTTAAAGGGGTTAACAGAATAGAACAAGTAGGAGAAGCTGTGACAATGGCACGTCTTGTGTCCCTTCACCAAGGAACAAAACAGGGTAGGGAGCAACTAGGAGGTCGTCTAAAAGAACTGCATTTTCAGGGTATTGCTCAACTTCAAATACATTTAGCAGCAATACGTTTCCCAGATTTGAGTGCACAAAGGCCTCTCAGAATGGCAAAGCGTTAGGCCAGTTGATGAGGTATGTGTGTGGATGTCTATGGAAACAGGAATTCATGTCCATGGTTATGTGGGACTGGGGTTACAGGAGAATCCTGAGAGTCAGAGAGCTCATGAGAAATCATTTTTGGAGTATCCCACCACGTGTATTTCAGTCATGGCTTTTGAGTTGAGACCTTTTTGTTACGTTTGCATTCGTTTAAGTAAAACGTGTGTTGCTGAAGTTAGTATGAAGTGTTTTTACCAACAGGCCAGTATAACTTGAATTATTATTGACGTTTGAATATTTACAGTTTTCATAACTTGGATGTGATAACAACTGGCATCTTTCTCTGAATACCTCGAGCCATCTCCCATGTTCATCAGAACCGAATGCCTGTAAAGCAGTGATGAAATTCAGCCGGAGTTACCCGGAGCTGGGATCATGCACCTTGGATGAAAGGGAGAGCCAGGTGGAGCCAAGCTCCAGCACCTTACAGGTTCAAAGAGAAGTAGGATAAAAAGTACACTAAACCAAGGTTAGGTTTAGGGTCGATAAGAATGGGTTAAGAACCTAGCCCTAACCCTAGCTTCATGTCAACATCCCAGTTCAACCCTAACCCTAATGTTCGCCACAAACCTAACCCTAGCCTCAACCACAACCCTAGCCCTAGCTTCATGTTCACGTCCCGGTTCAACCCTAATCTCGGTTAACCCAGAACTAAAGTCTTGCGTAATTGGTCAGATGCTTGATTAAGTTCTGGGTCCATACCTGTTAAGAGAGAGAACGAGGATCGGAACCTTAATAAAGAGCTCCACCCTCTCTCTTTGCAAGTTATGGGCAAGTCTATGGGCCAAAGGTCCCCCCTCCCCCCTTCTGAAATTTGAAAGATGCTAAAACCTACGAAATCCTGATTTGTCTAAAGCACCAGAACTAATGCTACTCATTATCTCACGCATCCGGTGGTATCATGACATATCTATGGTACCATTTACAGTGCCTTCGGAAAGTATTCAGACCTCTTGATTAAAACAATTAAATTCCCTTATCAATCTACACACATTACCTCTTAATGACAAAGCAAATACAGGTATTTGTAATTTTTTTCCCTCTAATTTATAAAAAATTAAAAAACGGAAATATCAAATTTACGTAAGTATTCAGGCCCTTTACTCAGTACTTTGTTAAAGCACCATTGGCAGCGATTACACCATCGAGTCTTCATGGGTATGACGCTACAAGCTTGGCACACCTGTATTTGGAGAGTTTCTCCCATTGTTCTCTGCAGATCCTCTCAAGCTCTGTCAGGCTGGATGGGGAGTGTTGCTGCACAGATATTTTCAGGTCTCTACAGAGATGTTCAATCGGGTTTAAGTCCGGGCTCTGTCTGGGCCACTCATGGACATTCAGAGACTTGGCCCGAAGCCACTCCTGCGTAGTCTTGGCTGTGTGCTTAGGGTCGTTGTCCTGTTGGAAGGTGAACCTTCGCCCCAGTCTGCAGTCCTGCACGCTCTGGAGTGGGTTTTTATCAAGGATCGCTCTATACTTTTCTTCGTTCATCTTTCCCTCGATCCTGACTAGTCTCCCAGTCCCTGCTGCTGAAAAACATCCCCACAGTATGATTCTGCCACCCCCATGCTTCACCGTAGGGATGTTGCCAGGTTTCTTCCAGATGTGATGCTTAGCCAAAGAGTTCAATCTTGCTTTCATCAGACAAGAGAATCTTGTTTCTCATGGTCTGAGAGTCTTTAGGTACCTTTTGGCAAACTCCAAGCGGGCTGCCATGTGCCTTTTACTGAGGAGGTGCTTCCGTCTGGCTACTCTACCATAAAAGCCTGATTGGTGGAGTGCTGCAGAGATGCTTGTCCTTCTGGAAGGTTCTCCCATCTCCACATAGGAACTATAGAGCTCTGTCAGAGTGACCATCTGGTTCTTGGTCACCTCCCTAACCAAGGCCTTTCTCCCCAGATTGCTCAGTTTGGCCGAGTAGCCAGCTCAAGGAAGAGTCTTGGTCCAAACATTTTCAATTTAAGAATGATGGAGGTCGCTGTGTTCTTGGGGAACTTCAGTGTTGCAGAAATGTTTTGGTACCCTTCCCCAGATCTGTGCCTCGACATAATCCTGTCTCGATCCTCTACAATTCCTTCGACCTCATGGCTTGTTTTTTGCTCTGACATGCACTGTCAACTGTGGGACCTTATATAGACAGGTGTGTGCCTTTCTGAATCCTGTCCAATCAAATCGAATTTACCAGAAGTGAACTCCAATCAAGTTGTAGATACAGCTCAAGGATGATCAATGGAAACAGGATGCGCCTGAGCTCAATTTCGAGTCTCATAGCAAAGGATCTGATGACTTAGGCTTTAAGTTTTATAAGAAAAATTCAAGGGGTCTGAATACTTTCCGAAAGCACTATGTTTACGTAGTCTGTCCATGAGAGATTAGTTCAGCCCGAACACTAACTTCAACCACAAACCCAACCCAAACCTTAGATCCAGCCCTAACTTTAACCCTAACCTAACGTAGCAGGCGTAAAAGAAACTCCTGAAACTAGATCCCCTACATCCTGGTTATAACGAGAATAAAAACAACTGCCAGGGGAGGCTCTCTTCTGCACTGTCCAACCAATCCAGTACATTTGGAGGAGGAGTTAAGATGGAGTGTCGCCTTGTTAACATCCAAACGTGCAAGTTGTGTCACGGGCCCTCTTTCTAGGCTACTCTTACCCTCTTCAGCTCTAACCGTGACTTCAGTATTCTGTTTCCAAAATGGCCTTTCTCGATTCTATCAGCAGAGGGCGCGCTTAACATTGTTGCTTGAGTGTTTGGACATTGAAATGACAATAATCAGCATTTTCATGAGATTGTGGTAATAACTTAGGTTGAAAATAAAAAATAAAACTAAAATAGTGAATACTGATATTGGATAGACCACTAATTACCTTCGACCATTAGTCTACTACTAACATGAATATAATTGACTGAGAAAAAAATACAGTAAGAATCAATGCAACAGTCGGAATTCAGCTCTCCCATTGGCCACATTTTTTTAAACATTTATTTAACTCGGCAAGTCAGTTAAGAACAAATTCTTATTTTCAATGACAACTTAGGAACAGTGGGTTAACTGCCTTGTTCAGTGGCAGAACGACAGATTTTTACCTTGTCAGCTCAGGGATTCAATCTTGCAACCTTCTGGTTACTAGTCCAACACTCTAACCACTAGGCTGGCTTCCTGCCACCCCATACACAGTAGGAAGCTGACACTATGTACTGAGCCTTGGCTCTGGGTCTTTTGACCAGCCAGTCTCTAACGGCATGCTCATGAAAGGGAAATGTTGTCGTATTGTTCTTGTCAGTGGGAAGTAATTGTAGTGAGCAGTAGGAAACAAGCTGTTGTTGGGTTTGTGTCAGTTGCTCATGTTGATTCATTGCCATTCATTGATCACTGGACCAGGTGGATGGTGACTTTATCTGCATGGTGTCGTACATTAATGTGTTATCCACAAAGACACATTCAGAAATAAGCTAAAACTCATCTGCCGTTGTTTTTCTGAGAACAAACATGTTACAATTCAGATAGCATCCACTCGCTAGTTTATTCCAGAATCAAACATTTTACATACAAAAAGAACACTTGATGAAATAAACAGACAAACCAACTTGTACACATTAAGAAAATGCACTCACTAGTATAAACACATACAAGCATTTCTTCCTTTCTTACACTTCCCTTACAAAGAAAAAAAAGATGAAAAGAAAAGAAAGATGAAAAACCGCATGTGGTTTTCGGACACGTGAACGGAAAAAAAACACATGAACAAATCACGTGAAAATGTTGCGTGTAAAAAAAAAAAATACAGACACGTGGATTTCGGACATACAATGCCAGTCAAAAGTTTGGACACACCTACTCATTCAAGGGATATTTTTTATATTTTATATAGAATAATACTGAAGACATCAAAACTATGAAATAACACATATGGAATCATGTAGTAACCAAAAAAGTGTTAAACAAATCAAAATATATTTTATATTTGAGATTCTTCAAAGTAGCCATCCTTTGTCTTGATGACATCTTTGTACACTCATTGCATTCTCTCAACCAGCTTCACCTGGAATGCTTTTCCAACAGTCTTGAAGGAGTTCCCACATATGCTGAGCACTTGTTAGCTGCTTTTCCTTCACTCTGCAGTCCAACTCATCCCAAATAATCTCATTTGGGTAGAGGTCGGGTAATTGTGGAGGCCAGGTCATCTGATGCAGCACTCCATCACTCTCCTTCTTGGCCAAATAGCCCTTACACAGCCTGGAGGTGTGTTGGGTCATTGTCCTGTTGAAAAACAAACGATAGTCCCACTAAACACAAACCAGATGGGATGGTATATTGCTGCAGAATGCTGTGATCGCCATGCTGGTTACGTGTGCTTTGAATTCTAAATAAATCACTGACATTGTCAAAGCATCCCCACCCCATCACACCTCCATGCTTCTCAGTTGGAACCACACATGCAGTGATCATCCGTTCACCTACTCTGCGTCTCACAAAGACACAGCAGTTGGAACCAAAAATCTCAAATCTGGACTCATCAGACCAAAGGACAGATTTCCACCGGTCTAATGTCCATTGCTCGTGTTTCTTGGCCCAAGTAAGTCTCTTCTTATTATTGATGTCCTTTAGTAGTGGTTTCTTTGTAGCGATTCGACCATGAAGGCCTGATTCACGCAGTCTCCTCTGAACAGTTGATGTTGAGATGTGTCTGTTACTTGAACTCTGTGAAGCATTTATTTGGGCTGCAATTTCTGAAGTGCAGTTAATTCTAATGAACTTATCTTCTGCAGCAGAGGCAATTCTGGGTCTTCCTTTCCTGTTGCGGTCCTCATAAGAGCCAGTTTCATCATAGCGCTTGATGGTTTTTGTGACTGCACTTGAAGAAACTTTCAAAGTTCTTGACATTTTCCAGATTGACTGACCTTCATGTCTTAAAGTAATGATGGACTGTTGTTTCTCTTTGCTTATTTGAGCTGTTCTTTCCATAATATGAACTTGGTCTTTTACCAAATAGGGCTATCTTCTGTATACCACCCTTACCTTGTCACAACACAAGTGATTGGCTCAAACGCATTAAGAAGGAAATAAATTCCTCAAATTAACTTCAAACAAGGCACACCTGTTCATTTAAATGCATTCTAGGTGACTACCTCATGAAGCTGGTTGAGAGAATGCCAAGAGAATGCCAACGATCACAGCTTTCATCAAGGCAAAGGGTGGCTACTTTGAAGAATCTCAAATATAATATGTATTTTGATCTGTTAACACTTTCTTTGGTTACTACATGATTCCATAAGTGTTATTTCATACTTTTGATGTCTTCACTATTATTCTACAATGTAGAAAATAGTAAAAAAGAAAGAAAAACCCTGGAATGAGTAGGTGTGTCCAAACTTTTGACTGGTACTGTATGTGTGACATTTCATATGTAAACAAACATGTGAGTCAGACACGTGGTTTTGGGACACGTGTGAAGTGTCAAATGGATTTTTCACATGACATTTCACGTGTGTTTTCGTAACTGGCGGGATTAGAACCCAGGGCCGCATGGGAGAAGCCACCGGCTTGACCAATCGACCGAGAGGGCCAACACTTACTTTGATATCGTAGGCGGGGCTACCTCATGACATGACCATGAGCAACCATAACCGACTGATGTGCACTACACTTTCACACGTGCATTTTCACATTTTAATGTCAACTAGGGCTGTCAAACTATTCAAAAATGTAATTGAGTTTATCGCAGGAGTTTCTGTGATTAATCACAATGAATCGCAAATTCATAATTTGCTCAAATTGAGCTGTAATTTAAGATTTTTCATACAAAAAGCATTACAAGAATATTGACGCCTTGATTTTGTCCAAAGTAACGGTTAGCAAAATCAGATAAATTGATAAACACACTTTAACCTCTAAGTCAACTTGTTTTGACGTCGGATTGTTGTTTTTAGCTTTAAATTACACATTTTAACATGTTCAACAGGATAAATACGGAGACAAGGAGAGCTAGCTTCTCTGTTCTTTTCACTGGGCTTCTTCCAACGGTCACATACCAATGTATGAAGAAGAGAGGTGTGTGCCTGCAAGATTAACACTCCAAATGGATGGCTCAGAAATAAGAAATGACTATTTTTAACACACTTGAATTATTATACTCAGGTAGGCTAAGTTACCTTTTTACAGAATGCCATTACATAATTTGCAATTCCACATGTGGAAAACATTGCTACTGCAACATGTTAACACCAGCTTTTCACATATGAGGAGAATAACACTATTTTACCACCACGTGAATTTCCACATGTGAAAATTACAATTTCACATGTGAATGTTTCTTACATGTGAAACTGCAAAATAGATTTTCACATGTGAATGGTTTTCACGTGAACTTGCTATTCCACATGTGAAATTAAGATATTCAAATGTGGAGATCTCTTACATGTGAAACTGCAAATGTGATTTTTGCATGTGATTGTTTTTACATGTGAAAATGCAATTCCATATGTGAAAAGGAGATTTTCACATGTGGCGTTTTCTTACATGTGAAACTGCAAATTTGATTTTCACATGAGATTGATTTTCAAATGTGAGCTTGCAATTCCAGATTTTCACATGAGAATGTTTTTCACATGTGCAACTGCAATTCACATGAGGTGAAAACATGTTTTCTTTTCACATGTGGAAAGCTGGTATTAACATGTGAACTCTAAATGTAATACATGTGAAAATATGGTTACACGTGAAATTTAAGCTCAACATGTGAAATCAGCTATTTAACATGAAAAATTGCGATTTCACATTTTAAACTGCAAATTTGACCCGTTTTTTTTAAATGTAAGAGTTAGCTAACATGTGGCTTTGGCTAAGGTAAACTTTCACAAATTGCAATTAATACGAATCAAAGCAGAACAGTACAGCAATGCTATGAGCAAACTGATTGGTCTATAGCTCATCCTGAAGGGAGAATCAACAGGTACCACTACTGTTGTTGGCTTAATTAATATGTAGAATGAATATGCTCCTCTCCAGCTGGCTGCTTCCTCTGTCTAAAGCAACTGTAGGAGTCTCCATTTCCTCTCCAATGGATGGTATGGTCTTTAGTCTAATTAAAGCATCCCATTGGGATGGGGTAAAAAAATGATCTAATTGAGGGATAGTGGCAGGACAAGTTCAGACTGTTGATGCTACAAATGAATTAAAAACAGTTCTGCTTCTGTTGAGATGCCTTGTCTGCTGTGCACACTGACTGTCGTGCACACTGGCTGTGGTGCACACTGACCGTCACTGAAGCCTCTCATAATGTAGTCTGCCTTTTGAGATGAACTACATGTCTCAGCAACCTGTTCATCTTGGTCCAAGATGGCGTAGCAGTGTAGACGTCTTTGTCCTGTCGTGTCCCGTGTCCCTTGTATATATCTTTTTACATCTTTTTCTTCGCATATCTTTTAAAAAATATTTTCTTAAACCTCAACTTCTACTCTCCTGCAACCCGCCTCACCCAATGTGGCGTGGATCTGCTTTTTTCTAAAGTATTTCTATTTACTTCTGATCTGGAATCCATCAACTGAAGATAGCCAGCTAACTACCTACCAGCTATCAGTTAGCAAACCATTGCTAGCGGTCATCAGCTAACCTTTCGCTCGGAAAGCTCTCGCTAGTTCGAACAACGTGACTAAAACCAGAGCATAACGGACCTATTTCTCTCCATATCCCCGGATTCCTACCGCAAACTCTGAACATTTTCATCTGGATCTTCGCAACTAGCTAACCACAATCCCGGGTGACCACTCCTGGCTAGCGTTTCCATCCCGGAGCAAGCACCAATTAGCCTGAAGCTAGCCCGGCTAGGGCTCCTGTGCTACCACTGAAGCCCACTCCTGGGCTACAATATCTGGACCCCTTTACTGCCGGTACGGAGCACGGAACCCCGCCGATCCTCTACGACTGGAATACCGACATAATCTGCCCGAGGACTCCAACAGGCCCCTCAGGCGTGACGCCCGCTGAAGGCCCATTCTGCTAACCTACTAGGCCTGCTAGCTACCTAGAGCTACCTGGAACCCTACTAATTCCACGACTGGTCTATCGACGTCACTGCGCGAAGAGGCAAAAACAGACTTCCCCCCCATCGCGACGTCCCCCAAAGGCTAACTTGCTAGCCCCGGTCTGCTAACTGCTAGCTTGCCTGCCCCGGTCTGCTAACTGCTAGCTTATCTAGCAGCTGGCGCAGCAAGGAAGCTAGCACCAGTTAGCAAACACAATTCTACAATTCACAACCTCTATTTCGCCATCGCCATCCGGCTTGGATTCTCTGTCGACACGACCACGTCTGGTCTGCAGACGAATACCCCATCCGCTGTGCCCTCAACCGGCCTCCGTCTGAGCAGACCCCCTCCGTCTGAGCAGACCACCCCCCGGGCTACTAACTTTAAACGCGTGCTAGCTTAGTGGAGGCCTCACTGCTCCATCTACGGCTGCCCCCTGGACACTATGATCACTTGGCTACATAGCTGATGCCTGCTTGACTGTCCATTAATTCACGGTACTCCATTCTGTTTATTTGTGTTTTATCTGTCGGCTCTGTGCTTTAACTCAGGATCTGTGTGTAGTTAATCCGACCCCCTCTGCCTAGTCGTCGCCATTTTTACCTTCTGTTGCTGTGTTAGCTGACTAGCTGCTGTTATCTCACCTGTTGTTTTAGCTAGCTCTCCCAATCAAGACCTGCAATCACTTTATGCCTTATTGTATGTCTCTCTCAAATATCAATATGCCTTGCATACTGTTGTTCAGGCTAGTTATCATTGTTTTGGTTTGCAATGGACCCCGTAGTTCCACTCTCCGTACCTCTGATACCTCCTTTGTCCCACCCCCCACACATGCGGTGACCTCACCCATTGAGACTAGCATGTCCAGAGATACAACCTCTCTTATCATCACCCAGTGCCTGGGCTTGCCTCCGCTGTACCCGTGCCCCACCATACCCTGGTCTGCACATTATGCCCAGAATCTATTCTACCACGCCCATAAATCTGATCATTTTATTCCTTGTCCCCAACGCTCTAGGCGACCAGTTTTGATAGCCTTTAGCCGCACCCTCATCCTACTACTCCTCTGTTCCTCGGGTGATGTGGAGGTAAACCCAGGCCCTGCATGTCCCCAGTCACCCTCATTTGTTGACTTCTGTGATCGAAAAAGCCTTGGCCTCATGCATGTCAACATCAGAAGCCTCCTCCCTAAGTTTGCCTTACTCACCACTTTAGCACACTCTGCCAACCCTGATGTCCTTGCCGTGTCCGAATCCTGGCTTAGGAAGGCCACCAAAAACTCTGAGATTTCCATACCCAACTATAACACTTTCCGTCAAGATAGAACTGCCAAAGGGGGAGGAGTTGCAATCTACTGCAGAGATAGCCTGCAAAGTTCTGTCATACTTTCCAGGTCTATGCCCAAACAGTTCGAACTTCTAATTTTAAAAATTAATCTCTCCAGAAATAAGTCTCTCACTGTTGCCGCCTGCTACCGACCCCCCTCAGCTCCCAGCTGTGCCCTGGACACCATCTGTGAATTGATCGCTCCCCATCTAGCTTCAGAGTTTGTCCTGTTAGGTGACCTAAACTGGGATATGCTTAACACCCCGGCAGTCCTACAACCTAAGCTTGATGCCCTCAATCTCACACAAATCATCAAGGAACCCACCAGGTACAACCCTAAATCCGTAAACATGGGCACCCTAATAGACATTATCCTGACCAACTTGCCCTCCAAATACACCTCTGCTGTCTTCAATCAAGATCTCAGCGATCACTGCCTCATTGCCTGTATCCGCCACGGGTCCGCGGTCAAACGACCACCCCTCATCACTGTCAAACGCTCCCTAAAACACTTCTGCGAGCAGGCCTTTCTAATCGACCTGGCCCGGGTACCCTGGAAGGATATTGACCTCATCCCGTCAGTTGAGGATGCCTGGTCATTCTTTAAAAGTTACTTCCTCACCATATTAGACAAGCATGCTCCGTTCAAAAAATGCAGAACCAAGAACAGATATAGCCCTTGGTTCACTCCAGACCTGACTGCCCTCGACCAGCACAAAAACATCCTGTGGCGAACTGCAATAGCATCGAAGAGCCCCCGCGATATGCAACTGTTCAGGGAAGTCAGGAACCAATACACGCAGTCAGTCAGGAAAGCAAAGGCCAGTTTTTTTCAAGCAGAAATTTGCATCCTGTAGCTCTAACTCCAAAAAGTTCTGGGATACTGTAAAGTCCATGGAAAACAAGAGCACCTCCTCCCAGCTGCCCACTGCACTGAGGCTAGGTAACACGGTCACCACTGATAAGTCCGTGATAATCGAAAACTTCAACAAACATTTCTCAATGGCTGGCCATGCCTTCCTCCTGGCGACTCCAACCTTGGCCAACAGCCCCGCCCCCCCCCGCTGCTACTCGCCCAAGCCTCCCCAGCTTCTCCTTTACCCATATCCAGATAGCAGATGTTCTGAAAGAGCTGGAAAACCTGGACCCATACAAATCAGCTGGGCTTGACAATCTGGACCCCCTATTTCTGAAACTGTCCGCCGCCATTGTCGCACCCCTTATTACCAGCCTGTTCAACCTCTCCTTCGTATCATCTGAGATCCCCAAGGATTGGAAAGCTGCCGCGGTCATCCCCCTCTTCAAAGGGGGAGACACCCTGAACCCAAACTGTTACAGACCTATATCCATCCTGCCCTGCCTAGCTAAGGTCTTCGAAAGCCAAGTCAACAAACAGATCACTGACCATCTCGAATCCCACCGTACCTTCTCCGCTGTGCAATCCGGTTTCCGAGCCGGTCACGGGTGCACCTCAGCCACGCTCAAGGTACTAAACGATATCATAACCGCCATCGATAAAAGACATTACTGTGCAGCCGTCTTCATCGACCTGGCCAAGGCTTTCGACTCTGTCAATCACCATATTCTTATCGGCAGACTCAATAGCCTCGGTTTTTCTAATGACTGCCTTGCCTGGTTCACCAACTACTTTGCAGACAGAGTTCAGTGTGTCAAATCGGAGGGCATGTTGTCCGGTCCTCTGGCAGTCTCTATGGGGGTACCACAGGGTTCAATTCTCGGGCCGACTCTTTTCTCTGTATACATCAATGATGATGCTCTTGCTGCGGGCGATTCCCTGATCCATCTCTACGCAGACGACACCATTCTGTATACTTCCGGCCCTTCCCTGGACACTGTGCTATCTAACCTCCAAACGAGCTTCAATACCATACAACACTCCTTCCGTGGCCTCCAACTGCTCTTAAACGCTAGTAAAACCAAATGCATGCTTTTCAACCGTTCGCTGCCTGCACCCGCACGCCCGACTAGCATCACCACCCTGGACGGTTCCGACCTAGAATACGTGGACATCTATAAGTACCTAGGTGTCTGGCTAGAATGCAAACTCTCCTTCCAGACTCATATCAAACATCTCCAATCCAAAATCAAATCTAGAGTCGGCTTTCTATTCCGCAACAAAGCCTCCTTCACTCACGCCGCCAAACTTACCCTAGTAAAACTGACTATCCTACCGATCCTCGACTTCGGCGATGTCATCTACAAAATAGCTTCCAATACTCTACTCAGCAAAATGGATGCAGTTTATCACAGTGCCATCCGTTTTGTTACTAAAGCACCTCATACGACCCACCACTGCGACCTGTATGCCCTAGTCGGCTGGCCCTCGCTACATGTTCGTCGTCAGACCCACTGGCTCCAGGTCATCTACAAGGCTATGCTAGGTAAAGTGCCGCCTTATCTCAGTTCACTGGTCACGATGGCTACACCCACCCGTAGCACGCGCTCCAGCAGGTGTATCTCACTGATCATCGCTAAAGCCAAAACCTCATTTGGACGCCTTTCCTTCCAGTTCTCTGCTGCCTGCGACTGGAACGAATTGCAAAAATCTCTGAAGTTGGAGACTTTTATCTCCCTCAACAACTTTAAAAATCTGCTATCCGAGCAGCTAACCGATCGCTGCAGCTGTACATAGTCCATCTGTAAACTACCCACCCAATTTACCTACCTCACCCCCATACTGCTTTTATTTATTTACTTTTCTGCTCTTTTGCACACCAGTATCTCTTCTTGCACATGATCATCTGATGATTTATCACTCCAGTGTTAATCTGCTAAATTGTAATTATTCGATTTATTGCCTACCTCATGCCTTTTGCACACATTATATATAGATTCTCTTTTTTTTCTCTACCATGTTATTGACTTGTTTATTGTTTACTCCATGTGTAACTCTGTGTTGTTGTCTGTTCACACTGCTATGCTTTATCTTGGCCAGGTCGCAGTTGCAAATGAGAACTTGTTCTCAACTAGCCTACCTGGTTAAATAAAGGTGAAATAAAATAAATAAATCTATTTGTCATTTGAACTCCTCCAGGACCAGGCGACTGAGTAATGAAAGGCCCTTTTTCCATGCTCGGTTCTAATTTTCGGGACTCTTAGCATAAAACGAGATTGAGATCTGAGCTTGTATGCGTTTTTTTTTGTTGAGCTACAAGATAGGATAAATGTCTGTTTTCCTAACATGGTCTCATAAATAAGAACTGTACCAGTGTTTGAGCCTGCGTGTTGCTAGTGATGTCCACCCGACAGCACTGTAGGGATCACTGGAGAGTTAGACGTCTCTGGTTGGTGATCAAATGAAGGGCTGCACGATACACAGATTCAAGAGTCTTCGGTGTAGAGCTTGAGGCACATAAATAGGATCGCCGTAGTCCAACGCAGAGAGAAAAGTACAATGAATGAATTGCCCTGGGCAACATCCTACAAACCCTTCAAATACCTTACAAAACAAAGCGCATGATTTTCCCAGGCCAGAGAATATGATAAATCTTCCAATTGGTATGGATCTCACTAACTCTTCAAATCCTCTTAGGCAATAAGTCTGTTTGAGTTTTCTCACCATTAGCCACGTAAATGATTCTATTGTTACAGGATCAGTGGAATGGCCCTTTTTAAGTCCCCAAGTTGTACACAAAACATTTAAAGAAAAGATTGTCTATGTCTAGCGCATTTGTTTTCAGCTAAAGTGATACATTTTTATTGCATGTGTTGTACTACTGTGCACTGACACATTTCTCCTCAGCTCTGGATGTCATTTGATGAAATAGCATATAATAGAATAAATGTCCTTTGGTAAAGTAGACAGATGCCTGTCAGCTTTAGGTAACGACACATGGATTTCCCCACAGGAACAATAAGTAGACTTTCACAGGGTAGTCCTGTTAGCAAACAAACGGGTCACTAATGGGAAACCATGTTTAGCCCAAAGACGGCTCACAAGTTGTGTCTAGAACTGGGTCCACAGACCCACAGTTGGTGTGGGAGCCCAGTGTCAGTTTGGGTAACAGCAGACCCACAATAGACCAAGCCAGGCTCCCTACCAGGGGGCCAACAGAGCTACGAATGTCAATGCCGAGGGAACAATCCCAGAGTGAATGGAGCAGCATTAGCCAGGCCCCTAATGCCAGTTTACTAACACCTGTATTAGTGCACCATCACTGTGGTGAAGACGACTGTCCAGCAACTAGTAATCCCATAAGCTCCCACAGCATTTGCATATTCCTCATTATTTTATTTAAACCTGAAGAAGGCAGGTTTTCACAGCTAGCGTTCTCTATTCCTCCACTCCCGCTACCTGGGTGGCTGTGGAACAGTGTAGTAGAGTAATGTTAGTGAATGTGAGGTTGATGTGTATGTAAGGGATTAACAGAATGAGTTTGGGTGTGAACCAATGCAGCCATATTCTCTACACGGGATCAGGGTAATTGGAGGGGTGGAGAAGATGGACGATCCATTAGTTTGAGTCTGTTTGCTCGGCGGTCAGCAGGCCTAGTTTGGCAATTTTGCTCCCGCTTTTGGCACTGCTACTTTGTAAGTGTTGTGTTGGGGGGAGGGGGCTTTTTTGTCACCAGACCTTAGCCCTGAGAACCTCTGTATATTCACCAAGCTAAGCAGATCCCCCTACAAAGCAAATGCCTTGAAGATTTAGCATGGCGGACTAGTAGTGTGGTGAAAAAGGGAAAAATTGCTGTGTACATTTCAAGTGATACTTGAGGTGGCGACCCAATCAGACCTGACATTCTGCTGCTCTCTACAAGTGAGAGATAATTGAAATCTATAAACACCTCCAAAGCCCCTTTCTTATTTTTATTAATTCTCTGCTTCTAAATCTCTGCATCAAATGTGCCAAAATCTACTTCAAAGAAGATTGAAATGGTTCAAATTCAGCATATAAAGAAAGGCATTATCGAAAGGCTCTCCCTCTTGCAGAATCTATTTGATTGTGTGGTATTTGAATCTGAAAGCTAGTGGAAATATCACATAGCGTAACTCAAATGATTCAAAGGAACAACATGTTTCAAGTCGTAATATTTTTTTACAAATATATTTCAGCAAGTTCTAACTCAAAATCATCATATTTCAAAGATGTAGGCTAGAGTTTTCCTTGTCAAAGCTGTTAAGTTTTACTATTAGGCTATTAAGGCTGACATTTCCCTTGTGTGAAAAATATTATCCAGCATGTAAAATTATCTGATTACAGGTGGTACTAATTCAATATTGTATCACACACACACACACAATATCACACACACACACACAATATCACAACAGAGCTGTGTTAATCAAGTGGTGGGAATCAGATCAGTTGTCACCACCAATTCTCCCCAGTGTGTGACAGTGGTAAGATAGCCTTCAGAGCCAATTAGGGGAGGGGGTGGTGTGTGTGTGTGCTCTGGATCTGGGTGGGGTGTGAGGGGCTAATGGGTGATCAGTGTGAAGGATCGAGCTTCTCATTACCTCTAATCTCTAGTGTTCTTCTGGGGATAGCTAGCTAGCTGGCCATTACTGTCACACAGCACAACAGTGATCCGATGCAGAATTAGACAAATGTGCTAACCTGTGAGAAGCTTCTCTAACTGTTGTGGGAGATCCTGTCATCTGGGTTATGTTGTGCTATCTAAAGGCCATGGAGTCAGTGGTGTTTTCTAACATGACTGTTTGCTACATAAGGCATCATTTGTGCCTTGTCGGGATTCAAAGATTGCCTGTTGACATCGTTTCAACACTCTAACCAGCTTAATTCTGATGCTGATGGCGCTTGAAGTCACTTGTGCCGAACGTAGGTTAATTAACCCCTGCCTGCATCCTCCCTACCCCAGGCGTCCTCACACACAAGCACACACAGACCAGCACAAAGGTTTGGTTATAAGCAGATAAAAGGCCCATAATGACATGGCAGCAGGTTGGAACAAAAGACATGGACTGGTGGCAGCCATCATGTCTTCTGCCTCAGCGAACAACACAACAGGCCATGCCGCGTGCGGACCATGGGATTGGAACTGTATTGATCACTCAATTTGTGGCCCTGGTTATCCTGGGGCCGTCTGGTGCTGTCCCTGGGGGCCTGGAGGGCTGGCCCAGGAGGGGCTGGCCTAGGGCTCCGTCTGCTCCCCTGACAGGCCCAGCTCTGGGGTTGAAGAATGGGGGAGGCAGGTGGTGTGACTAAGCAGAGCCTTGTTAGAATGGGGCGGTGCGGACGGGAGGGGCGCGTCGTCAGGCACTATCCAAAAATAGGCTGCTGTGCGCCTTTTTTTTTTACATCCCTCCAACTGTTCACATTTCAACGCTCTGACCCTTTTTTCATTTCTATACAATGCATTGTTAACAAAACAGTTTACAAACCACGGGCGATACATTATCCACTCTTGACTTCTCAGATTTACTCTGACTAATGGATTCAGCCACTGAGCTGTGCAGAAGTCCACACATGAACAATGTTCAATATCTCCTTTGTGTAGCATTTGAAAGCAAATGCAAACTTACTGACAAGTCGTGTCTGTAATACTTGTGTGTATATTATAAATATTTACACAAGCATCATTCTCTTTTTGGAGTTCTCATATTTGTGGGAACTCACAACGTAAGAGTTCACAACGTAACAACTCAACTTAATTATGAAGAACTTATTCCTAATTGAACATGTAGAAAAGTGCTTGGACATTTTGAATGATACCAAATTCAATTTGAATTGAATAGAAACGACAGAGTAAGCAAATAAACAAAACAAACCTAACTACAAAAACAGAAAAAAAAGGGAGAAAAGTGAATCAGTGAGTTGGTCTGTTACTGTGACACAGTCAGCAACCACGGTAAAAGTGTTTCCATATAAAAGCGACTAAGTAGGCAAGCTTTGCACACTCCACATGTTACCACCGCTGTCTTCCCCGGGGAAAGCTTTGCATTTATAGTGATCTTAAAGAAATTAATTTGACTTTAACTAGATCATCTTGTCCCTTTTCACACAGTCAGAGACCCCTGGGGTTGACAATAGGGCCTTTGAGAGGGGAAGGAGGTTAGTGCTGGCCAAAGGTTAAACAGGCCGTCCCCTCATGATAAATCACTGCTTAATGAGCCTGCCATTGTCCCACATTGTATTGCTCACTTTCAGACCGTTACCTTCTGGTTGTAAAGCTGACACACATAATGAACTGGCCGCTTTGAAGTCATCCACAATATTGACTGATTGCATGGAGCAGATGTCTCTGGCCAGGCAACTAGTAAATGTACATTTGATTAAGAAAGAGTTCATGGTCCTGGATGTGGCTAGTAGTGTGTGTGTGTGTGTGTGTGTGCGTGTGTGTGTGTGTGTGCGTGTGCGTGTGCGCGTGCGTGCGTGTGTGTGTGTGTTTGAGTGAGTGGAGGGATCATTCACCCAGGGAAGTTCATTTTAAAACAATGACTTTTCACTTTGACAAGAGACTCTCTCGCTCTCTGCGAATAGACTCCACTGGAGCACGGCAGGTTGTTTGGCTGTTTCTGTCACGTTGCTTTTCTGTTTGTTTGAATGGTCTTAGGCTTCTTCTGTTGAATAGGGTGGCTCATTGGCATAGGCTGAAATCTTTCATGTATGCATCTATTAGGGAAATCTACTGGGGCAAGGGGGCTTTGACCTTTTTGGTTCACTTTATTTTCAGGTGATCTTCTATTTTGATGTTGGTCTTCAACCTAGATCTCTACCGAGTGATATATTTTCTCAACAGCGTGTCATAGCAGATCCAGACACGTCACTAACACACTGTTGCATTCAAAAGATTGTTTGGAATAATAAAGAGGGTATTTTTCTATGTTAATTGAGCTTAAAAAGGCCAAATAATTGACAGTTTAAATAAAACCACACTACTTATGATATCTATTTTATTGGGTTTTCTCACACAAGAATGTCATAGGTTCTTACCACATGTTTACAGCAGTACTGTACTTTGGCATATAATCATTAAGACACATGAAATAGCCAAACGTTCAACAATCACACCACAGTACAATACCAATTTGTAAGTCGCTCTGGATAAGAGCGTCTGCTAAATGACTTAAATGTAAATGTAAATACTATAACGCAAATAGAATATCCATACTGTGTTTAACATAATCCTACAATGTAATATCAAACGCATTCTGTATCCCATCTAGTGCTAATAGTCTAGACGCGGGAGCTTTAAACCACACTATTCAATTCTGATCAGAAATATATATTTCTTTCATTATCATACATTTTCTTGAATCCTCTGAACAATATAAAGTCCACATGTAAATGGAGCCAACGTTGAGAGCCCCCTCTCTGAATGTGTAGGGGGAAAAAAGGAAGTGGTTTTCATAGTGGAGGAAAGTCTTCTTCCAGTGTGTTCTAAGGGAGAGGTAATGGCTTAATAAGTAGGCATGACTAAACACGAGCCGGTGCACCAGCTTGTCGTGACAGAGAGGGAAAGTGGAGGAGAAAGGTATTGCTGAGCTCCACTGATTAGCATATAATTGCTGCCTTTGTATTTAGACATGGGGAATTAGTCTTGTGCTAGCTTTAATGCTAGTGGCTGGCTGTCCATTCACTCGCTCAACGTATGTAGCTGGCGCTGTTGCAAAGCAGTTCTGAAATTCAAAAATGCGCTGTTTACATTCAGTTGACACAGTCGACAGCTAGCATAGCATTATTATAAGGTTTGAGGAAATAACTTCCTGGATGATTCTATACTTCATAAGCCAGCTAAACAATACATGGAACATGCACATTCCCACAAGTTCACAATATTCAACTGAGATCAGAAGATGTGCATCTGCATGAAAAATCGAAAATTCAGAAATCATCAAAATCGAAATACATGTTAACCAATGATCCAGTCAAAGGAAGAACATGAGAAAGTCAATAAGGGATTTATCTCCTGAGAAATGTCATAACTAAGCAATTACACGGAAACAATAAAACAATGGTTACCTCCCTGTTAGATGTTCAGTGGGTAAAGAAACACAAACAGGAGGCAAAGAAGTACGGTTCATTTGTGGTCTCACTCATGTTATATTGAGATTAGGGACCAATCCGCCTCAAAGTGCAGATTTAGTCAGATTAGTTGAAGGATCTGGTTCCTAGTTGAGAAAATGTGACCCTTTTTCCAGTCCAGATTTTACTTTGTGATGGAGCGTGTCCCAAAATATTACAAAATCAAATAGAGATTTAGGAGAACCACGGTTTTCCAGTTACTGTATCTGTAGTCTATCCAGACAGTTTCAGGTACATATTTTGCTTACTTAAGTACTCATAGACATAAACTTCTAACTTGGGTTGTAGTGTTTGTTAGGAGTTTGAGAGCCCTACTATGGTAGTAATGACAAAACAAAATATGGGTACACCGAGTACCCAAAAAGTGGAAAATGGTGTTAAATTGTTTTTTTTTGGTGAATATCTATTTAAAAGAATCATAGGCTGGGATTCCATCTGTTCGCACTTTGTTGGCTATGCACCTTTTTAAAGGCAATGTCCCCGCCTTCGCGGAGACCGCATTCACGGTAAACGCTGCATATGTCGGCTCAATCGGAAATTACCCTTCGATGTCAAGCATGCTAAAACGTGAATTTACCAGTGATCAGAATGAATCTCGGCCCTAGTGGCCTCCTTATAGCTACATCTGAGTAGTATGTCACCACCAGTACTTTTTTATACCTTACACACTTTATACAACCACAAGGGTTCTTTTTGCCTCCACAAAGAATTGCTCGCAGTGCATGAAGTTCTGTTCGGTGCTAAACCATTATCTGTGTAATACTATTTCATTAGTCATCGTATTGACCCAGCCATTTTCATGGTGTGCCTATTTAAATGTGTTGTTACATGGTGTGTCTGCCACGGTCTGTGTGAGTGTGTGGTGCTCACATGGCAGGCCCTGAGAGGAATGTGTGTGTGCGGGGGCTCCCATGCTGCCCAGGGCCATGATAAATGGTCTGTGGTCAGCTTGAGGAGGGGAGGGTTCCAGAGCCGTGCACGAAGGCCCCTGGGGGTCGTCAGCTCAGCGAGATGGAGGGATGAGGTGGACCCACGCCAATTATGTCCCTTTGTGCCAGACCGCTCTGTGATTGACATCAGTGTTTCCCTCTCCCCATGGCCCCCATTGAAGAATACTGGCCAGCCACTGACCTGCACAGTGGAGGCAATACATATAACAATCTTGCTACTTGCTTTAAGCAGAAGCCACTCTGATGGAGGTTGAAAAAAACACTAACATATTGGCTTTGGAGACATTTCGTTGGTGGTCGCTACATAATGAAAGTCTGAGGTCCTGTCTTCGTCTTAAGTAAGATTCCCAGAAAATGATTGAATCATTTCTTATTTTAAAGTGACTCAAAAGTGCAAAGGTCAAAAGACGTATGTTCCCTACCACATTGACAGTCACAAGACCCAGCATCCTCACACAGTTAGCATCTTTATAACCCTGGAAAGACCCTTTGTCCCCTTTGACACAAAATTATCACTCATTACTTTTAAAAAGCCCTTTTCCGAGTTTCTATTAATTTTCATTGATGCCAGCCTTTTTATGCCTTTCTCAATGCGGTATTCCTTCCCCCTTTTGTTTCCCCTCAAGTGACGGCTGAATAACTACTCAAGAAATGAGAGCATAATGACCCGGCAATGGTGACAAAACCTAATTGGTCACGGAGGCCAGTGGCTAATGAGCTGAAAAAATGAGCCCATGGGTGTGTAATAACTGTATTTTCCTCTGCCTCTACTCCTTTCGTCACAGCCCTGTGTGGCATTTTTAACAAACTGAAATGGCACCAGATGCAACAGGGCTCAGACACTTTGACTTGAATTGGGAAACCATATGTTCAGATAAGTCATGGTTTCCCCTTTCCCACAGGCAGGGGCCAGTGTGTCTGTGAGGTAGAGCACTGGTGGCCAGGAAGCACCACTTTACGACTCGGCACCATGGGCGACAAAGAAATATATCTCTTAGACACAAATCTTAATAAACTTTATTTTATTACATCAAAGATTTAGATTTTCTTTGGGTTTCATCACCTTTTGAAAAATCTACTTATTTTTTCACTCAGTATGTTATAATAAAAATATACTTAAATGTGGGTAAATATTTTGGGAGGGAGTATTTCAAATATACATGTTTAAAATATATTTCATTATATTTAATGAATCCATTTATTTATTAAATAAGAGTAACACCACATATGTCCCTTGTGATAAATATCATTTTCTGTTAGAGTCAGCCGCAAAGACGTAAAGTTTCTCAAAGGCTTTGTTTTTGCAAGCTTGGCTGCTCAGTTCACACTGTTGTTCGCTCCAGTCAAGTGAAGTTATTATCCTTTTTTTAATATACTGCACTTCTTGCCCTCGTGAACCTGTTGAGAGGTTCTGAAAGGGACCTGAAGAGTACCACTGGCTCCTGAAAATAGTGCTGACTATGAGGCAGAAAGGGGGAACTTCAGTTTTATTCAGTTCCTAAGATAACACCATACAGAATGATAGACTCCTCTGGACTGTTTGTCCCCCCTCGCCCATTGTTCTTCCTTTCATTGAGTGAGACTTGAGGGGGCCGTCACAGGTAGGAGAGCAACAGAGATAATTCCCAGCCCATGGTTGATTGCCCCCTTATAGACACTCACTCCCAGGGCCCTGAAAGGCCTCAGACGCTGGTGAATAAACTCCTACTCGCTTCCATAAACTTTTTCTCCTCCCGAATTTTCCGGGGATGTGAGCATCTCCCAGCCAGGCCCGGGGATGTCTCTGAAAGAGAGCCTGTTTGGAATCAAAGCCCGTCGGCTCCACCCCTCTCTGCACACACACAAAAAGAGAGTGCCTCTGATCCAGCGCTCAGCCAGTAAAGACAAGCTCTTATTTTCCCTCCTATGGTATACCATCCCAGGTTCTCTTCCCTCCTATGGTATACCATCCCAGGTTCTCTTCCCTCCTATGGTATACCATCCCAGGTTCATTTCCCTCCTATGGTATACCATCCCAGGTTCATTTCCCTCCTATGGTATACCATCCCAGGTTCTTTTCCCTCCTATGGTATACCATCCCAGGTTAATTTCCCTCCTGTGGTATACCATCCCAGGTTCTCTTCCCTCCTATGGTATACCATCCCAGGTTCATTTCCCTCCTATGGTATACCATCCCAGGTTCTCTTCCCTCCTATGGTATACCATCCCAGGTTCTTTTCCCTCCTATGGTATACCATCCCAGGTTCTTTTCCCTCCTATGGTATACCATCCCAGGTTCTTTTCCCTCCTATGGTATACCATCCCAGGTTCTCTTCCCTCCTATGGTATACCATCCCAGGTTCTTTTCCCTCCTATGGTATACCATCCCAGGTTCATTCCCCTCCTATGGTATACCATCCCAGGTTCTCTTCCCTCCTATGGTATACCATCCCAGGTTCTTTTCCCTCCTATGGTATACCATCCCAGGTTCTTTTCCCTCCTATGGTATACCATCCCAGGTTCTCTTCCCTCCTATGGTATACCATCCCAGGTTCATTTCCCTCCTATGGTATACCATCCCAGGTTCATTTCCCTCCTATGGTATACCATCCCAGGTTCTTTTCCCTCCTATGGTATACCATCCCAGGTTCATTTCCCTCCTATGGTATACCATCCCAGGTTCTCGTCCCTCCTATGGTATACCATCCCAGGTTCTCGTCCCTCCTATGGTATACCATCCCAGGTTCTCTTCCCTCCTATGGTATACCATCCCAGGTTCATTTCCCTCCTATGGTATACCATCCCAGGTTCTCGTCCCTCCTATGGTATACCATCCCAGGTTCTCTTCCCTCCTATGGTATACCATCCCAGGTTCTCTTCCCTCCTATGGTATACCATCCCAGGTTCATTTCCCTCCTATGGTATACCATCCCAGGTTCATTTCCCTCCTATGGTATACCATCCCAGGTTATTTTCCCTCCTATGGTATACCATCCCAGGTTAATTTCCCTCCTATGGTATGCCATCCCAGGTTCTCTTCCCTCCTATGGTATACCATCCCAGGTTAATTTCCCTCCTATGGTATACCATCCCAGGTTCTCTTCCCTCCTATGGTATACCATCCCAGGTTCTTTTCCCTCCTATGGTATACCATCCCAGGTTCTTTTCCCTCCTATGGTATACCATCCCAGGTTCTCTTCCCTCCTATGGTATACCATCCCAGGTTCATTTCCCTCCTATGGTATACCATCCCAGGTTCATTTCCCTCCTATGGTATACCATCCCAGGTTCTTTTCCCTCCTATGGTATACCATCCCAGGTTCATTTCCCTCCTATGGTATACCATCCCAGGTTCTCGTCCCTCCTATGGTATACCATCCCAGGTTCATTTCCCTCCTATGGTATACCATCCCAGGTTCTCTTCCCTCCTATGGTATACCATCCCAGGTTCATTTCCCTCCTATGGTATACCATCCCAGGTTCTTTTCCCTCCTATGGTATACCATCCCAGGTTCTTTTCCCTCCTATGGTATACCATCCCAGGTTCTTTTCCCTCCTATGGTATACCATCCCAGGTTCTTTTCCCTCCTATGGTATACCATCCCAGGTTCTCTTCCCTCCTATGGTATACCATCCCAGGTTCTCTTCCCTCCTATGGTATACCATCCCAGGTTCTTTTCCCTCCTATGGTATACCATCCCAGGTTCTTTCCCCTCCTATGGTATACCATCCCAGGTTCTCTTCCCTCCTATGGTATACCATCCCAGGTTCTTTTCCCTCCTATGGTATACCATCCCAGGTTCTTTTCCCTCCTATGGTATACCATCCCATGTTCTCTTCCCTCCTATGGTATACCATCCCAGGTTCTCTTCCCTCCTATGGTATACCATCCCAGGTTCTTTCCCCTCCTATGGTATACCATCCCAGGTTCTTTTCCCTCCTATGGTATACCATCCCAGGTTCTTTCCCCTCCTATGGTATACCATCCCAGGTTCTTTTCCCTCCTATGGTATACCATCCCAGGTTCTTTTCCCTCCTATGGTATACCATCCCAGGTTCTCTTCCCTCCTATGGTATACCATCCCAGGTTCATTTCCCTCTTATGGTATACCATCCCAGGTTCTTTCCCCTCTTATGGTATACCATCCCAGGTTCTTTCCCCTCCTATGGTATACCATCCCAGGTTATTTTCCCTCCTATGGTATACCATCCCAGGTTCTTTCCCTCCTATGGTATACCATCCCAGGTTCTTTCCCTCCTATGGTATACCATCCCAGGTTCTCTTCCCTCCTATGGTATACCATCCCAGGTTCTCTTCCTTGCTATGGTAGATTATCCCAGGTTCTCTTCCCTCTTATGGTATATTATCCCAGGTTCTTTTCCCTCCTATGGTATACCATCCCAGGTTCTCTTCCTTGCTATGGTATACCATCCCAGGTTCTCTTCCCTCCTATGGTATACCATCCCAGGTTCTCTTCCTTGCTATGGTAGATTATCCCAGGTTCTCTTCCCTCCTATGGTATACCATCCCAAGTTCTCTTACCTCCTATGGTATACCATCCCAGGTTCTCTTCCCTCCTATGGTATACCATCCCAGGTTCTCTTCCCTCCTATGGTATACCATCCCAGGTTCTCTTCCTTGCTATGGTAGATTATCCCAGGTTCTCTTCCCTCCTATGGTATACCATCCCAGGTTCTCTTCCCTCCTATGGTATACCATCCCAGGTTCTCTTCCTTGCTATGGTAGATTATCCCAGGTTCTCTTCCTTGCTATGGTATACCATCCCAGGTTCTCTTCCCTAGAAGAGTAGAAGCTGTTGAGGAGCCTTTTGGTCTTAGACTTGGCACTCTGGCACTGCTTGCCGTGTGGTAGCAGAGAAAACAGTCTATAACTTAGGTGACTGGAGTCTCTGACAATTTTATGAGCTTTCCTTTGACACCGCCCTATTATGTATGTATGTATGTATGTATGTATGTATGTATGTATGTATGTATGTATGTATGTATGTATGTATGTATGTCACTAATAAAACAAACGCTTTGGTAAAGAGAAAAATGACCAAGGGGGTTGACCCTACAGCAGGAACCAGCAGCCCTAGAATCTTCACAGCCGAGCAGGGTCTCAGATGAGATCACTGGGGGAGATGGCAGCATTGTTAGCGTCCCAACATGGGGCAGTGTATTAAATGCAGCATGAGCTTGATCCCCTTTCAGTCTTGACTTAGCTGCACAGACTCTAAGACCTATGACATAGTCGCACATTCTTAGTGTGACCTCCCTCATGCAGCCTGTTGGCTCCCTTGGAGAGTTAAAAGTCACAAAGAAGAGTGCTGATAGCCACCAGGAAGATTTCAGCACATTAACAATGCTCTTTTTCACTGGGCCATGGGGTGGGTTAAAGAAGGACCTGCTAGTGATAGCAGTGGAGCGAGGAGCACCCACTTTGATTGACAGTGTCTGTCGGGGACAATGAACTCCACTTCAACATTGTATTTATGTGTTCCGTGTAGAGTTGTTCGACTGTGACCCTTCCATCTGTTCTTGCTAATCTGTCCATCATTTGGACCGGGTGTCTCTTGATAGGCATCCGTCCAGTCTCCTCTCGTTCTCTCCAGTACGTATAGACTAGTGTTTCAGATGGAGAGAAATGAAGAGGACAGTGAGCCTCACTAAGAACCTCACTTCAGTCGAGTTCAGGCTTAACTGAATGACAACAGATGGAACACAATATGGAATTTTATTGAATAGTTTGCGGTAGGCCTCGTCTCTGAGTCTCTGAGGAATGCTCATCCGAGCCAGATGTTGATGACAGGTCGCTGGCATCGAAACCCCCCCACTTTGAGAATGGTGTTCCGATGACGGGCCTTCAGGTTTTTATGTTGGTGGTGGTGGGGAGGTAGAAGGTTGTTGGAAGACTGTTGCTGCAAAACATCAAGTGAGAGACAAGGGGTGAGTTAACATAAGTACTCCCCTAGATGTATGCCCATTGGTTGAAAGAAAGGGAAGTGATTATTACCCATAGGGTAATCCCATAGGTTAATCAGCAAGCATGGTGGAATTGCCTTAGTGTGCCATGCTCATTGGCTGAAGTTAATAGGTGAATGACATTCCCTACGCTTGCTAATGGTAAAGACGAGGAGAGACATGACGCTATCCTGATGAGGTAACATTAACACTACCATATAAATACCTGCTTTGCTGATGAGGTAACATGGGCACTCCATATCAATACCTGCTATGCTTAGAAGGCACCATTATAAACACTACTATTAATACCTGCTATGCAGGTAGCCTAGTGGTTAGAGAGTTGGGCCAGCTGGATCGAATCCCTGAGCTGACGAGCTGAGGCCAAGCTCAACAGATAAGAGGGCATCCAGGGGACTTTGAAGCTACTGCTTTAATCTGCATTATTACAGCTGACTCATTCAGCAGCAACATGGGCGATTAGAGTATTTCTCAAAGAAACATGAGAAAGAGAAGATGGTCATAACCTTTGTTATTGGCCTTGACCCCATGTGTCCATTGAACTTAAGGGAACCCGAGAAAGCTGACAACAAAGCAGGATGAGGGGGGAAAAAACTCAAGGTTACTTGCGTAACCCAGGATCTCTGATATTACAAGTGAGATATCTCACATGTGGGATTCACCAGAATCTCAGAAGCTTAAAAGAACCTATCACACACGTCTGTCGGATACAGACAGGCCGAGTGGCGAATGAGGTGAGCCCCTCCCCTCATTATAAGGAGACACTCGGCCGCCCTCTGTTCATTCTCGAGCATACCGAACTTCCTCACACTTATGCTGGTAGGAGAATGCGGTGAAATACAGGTAACTGCCAAAATAAAGGAAACACCAACACCATAGTGTCTTAATGTGGTGTTGGGCCACCACAAGTCTCCAGAACAGCTTCAATGCGCCTTGGTGCCTTAGCATAGATTCTACAAGTGGTCTGAAACTCGTGTGTTGGAGGAATGCGTCACCATTCTTCCACAGGAAATTCCTTTAATTTGGTGTTTTGTTGATGGTGGTGGAAAATGCTGTCTCAGGCACCTCTCCAGAATCCCCCATTGGTCTGAGATCTGGTGACTGATACACACAACACACGTGGCACACACACCTGGGTACCCAACCCTGAAATCTGAACATCTCCGGAATGATCACGTGTTGATCACACCCTGTGAAACATGCGATCATCCGAGAGGGTTGCCTGATAAGAGAGAGGTATTCTATTCTCTGTGTTGGCACCAAACAGCCCTTTATCGGATTTGATCTTCAACCCTAGCTCGGAGAGGTGGGTTACAAGGGAAGTCGTGTCACGTACCTCTTATAAACGGGCTCAAAAAACGGGTGGTCTCAGAGCAAACTGCAGTCTGTAGCCCTTCGTAACCGTGGACCAGACTCAGGGCTGGACTGTGTATGTGCGCCATTTCCCTGCTCTTGTGGCGAGTACCCCACAGGTCGGTAGACTCTCGCTCACCAGTGGTGCCGGAGTGTCCTGTGGTGGCGATGGAGCGAGTCGCCCTTTCATTGTATTTTTGCTCTGTGTGCTTGGCATGATGCCTGGATACAACAGAGACTTTTTGTTGTTGTAAAGGGCAGTGTTGTCACACCCTGATCTGTTGCACCTGTCTTTGTGCTTGCCTCCACCCCCCACCAGGTGTCTCCCATCTCCCCCCATTATCCCCTGTGTATTTATACCTGCGTTTTCTGTTTGTCTGTTGCCAGTTCGTCTTGTCTCATCAAGCCTTTCCGTACTCCTGTTTGCTCTAGTCGTCCCAGTTCTGACCTTTCTGCCAGTCCTGATCCTGCCTGCCGTCCTGTACCTGCCTGACTCTGACTTGGATTACGACATTTTGCCTGCCTTGACTTACCTTTTGCCTGCCCCTTGTACTTTAATAAACGCTGAGACTCGCACTATCTGCTTCCTGTGTCTGCATCTTGGTCTTAGCCTGAGCCGTGATAAGTGTTGACACACTAGAACACGGGGACAGTGCTTGGTGCCATGTCACAATTTGTTTTCCTGCCCCTCTGCTTGAACCAGAGCCGGAGTGTAACGCTCGTTGTTGTAAGAATGGTCGGACCAAGATGCAGCGTGGGGTAGGTTAATCATATTGATTAATGATAACCAGCAACAAAACAAGAAAGAGAAACCAACGAAACGTACAGCCTTGTAGGGCTCAACAGCAACAATACAAATCAAGATCCCACAAACTACAGGTGGGAAAAAGCTGCCTAAGTATGATCCCCAATCAGAGACCTACGATAGACAGCTGAGTCTGATTGGGAACCATACCCAGCCAACAAAGAAATAGAAAACATAGATTGCCCACCCTAGTCACACCCTGACCTAACCAAATAGAGAATTAAAAGGATCTCTAAGGTCAGGGTGTGACACGGAGGGAAAGCCGTGGCACGGAGGGCACTCGGGGGGGGGGGGGGGCGGTAGAGTAAATTCCCTCCGTCTTCCTTAAGAGCGAACACATAGAAATGGGTTGCTGCACATGGAGAAGGGCTCTAGGAGCATAGATGTAAATTAGGAAGGAAAAAGTTTGAGTGGCGATACAGTGCTTCTGTATTTGATACTTTTTATACTTTTTCAAACACTTCTACGTTTTATATTTTGAACCTCTTAAATGTAATGGCATAATGTAGATTCCCACCTAAATAGATATACCCATATTTGGAAAGAAGATATCTGAGAGATTATGAGGAATTGATCAAAAGATAGGAGTTACATAGTTCAGAATACACAAGATCAAGCACACACAAAATATGTATTTTGAAAGTAATCTTTCATTGACAATCTATAAGTGAATTATTGATTCCCAAAGCTGGAAACACATCAGATGGCTTCCACAAGATGTGAACAATATCAGAAAAAAATGGGATTGATAAACCTAACAACTAGAAATGGGCAGATATTTTAGTAAGTGGTGTCAGGTGTGGTCACGGGACGTTTCCAAGTGTCCCTAAACCTCTCCAAAGTGGCATATGTCTGTAAATTAGATAATTCCAGTGCTATTACATATTTGCAATCCCCAAATGCCATTTGTTCAGTATAAATACACAATGTCTACCATATCAACCTCACTCAAGCATTGTGGTGGTGTTATGGGGTGGCGTACTATATACTAGTTCAGTTAAATCTCAATTTGCATCAACAGTTGACCAGATAAGAGAGTTTGTACCTAAAACGCAGGCTTTTTTAAATGGCTGTTTCTGTTTACTGTATGTATTTGTTTATTGTACTAAACACACTAAGAAAAAAGGGTTCCAAAAATATTATGCGGCTGTCAAAAGGGTTCTACCTGGAACCAAAAGGGGTTCTTCAAAGAGTTCCCCTCTGGGGACAGCCCGAATAACCTTTTTTTCCGAGTGTAGTCAGCAAGAGATGAATCTCTCTGAGCTGAAACACAAAACATTGCACACCAGATGTCCCTGTGAAGTCCCCCAAAAACGGCAAGCACATGGCCTTTAACGTAAAGTTGGCCATTAATTAATCCCTGTTTTTCTCTCAAAATACCCTATCCTTCGGCTCTTTTACTGATTTCAACACACTCGGGAGCTGAACTATAGGGGAGTGAAAAGCTCCATAGAAGAAGTGAAGTGTCTTAATTAAAGCCCAGAATTACCAGCGCCCTCCACCTCTCCCTGCTCCTTTCTTCCAGGCCCAGAGAAGCAGGAGGAATGGTTCAATCCCACTTGAAGGCCCCCTTGTTTTCTACCGCCAATAGAAAGTCCCATTAGATACAATGACAGAGAGAGGGCTCAAACTAAAACTAAGACTCCTCTGCCTATGTCATCCCCTCTCATTATTTCCAAAATTAGAAAGCGAGAGGGAGTTGAATGTGGCTTCTTCAAATCCTCGGCATGGCAACACTTGATGCTAATTAACAGAGACTTATTGTCGCAAACCAATGTATATATAAGGGTTTAGTGGGCCTAGAGAAAAGCCCCAAAGTGAGGGTGAATAACTTAATGGATAACTGACACTCATTGGCTTTCACCCTGCCCAGCCTGGATGGAGCTACACTATATTGTCCTTTTAAAATGAACTAATTGCTACATAACTTCTCATAGAACTTGGTCCAGTCAGTCAGTTCAGATAAATATGATGCACAGTAGATGGGAATAAGTCAAGACAGTTATGTTCATTTTATGTGGGATACAGAAAACTGTAACTTAGAAACCTTATTATGTGGATCACACACACAACTCCCTATTCCAAAGCACCTTAGACTTGTTTTTCGAGGATCAAAGTGGAATATGGTTAGAGGAAGTAGAGCTATACTCACTTGATAAACAAATAACACGCTTTCTAAATACTGTAGATATTTCATGCGGTTACCATTTTAAGGAGGACGGATGTCTTCTTTATTCCAGTTAATAAACAAATAATGTGATTCAATCCATCCAAAATGAAAGGCTCTAGTTCCCTGGATCCTTTCCCCATTCCACTGTGGAGTGGCACAAAGAGAACGATGCAGAAGCCTTGGAGTCGGCACTTTCTGATTACTTATACATGACTTGGCGCTCACTCTATTATTCCAAGGCAGAGGATTCGTTTTCTTTGAGACTATGCTTTTCGAATTCGTCCTCATTTTAACTTTTCTTTTCATGACCGCAACGTGCCCCTTCAAACAAATCAGGCCCTCTTTTCTTTCGGGTGGTGGAAAGATGAGAGAATATGTCAGTATGTAAATTGTCGGTTCATATGAGGCTTTGCTCACAGCCCTTTTTTTTTGTTGTTCTCCTTTATTTTTTCAAAGCCCCCCCCCCCAAAAAAAAGAAACAATTATTTGGACCACAAAGGAGATGTGGAGGGGGGGATTCACTGAGCAAACGATATAAATCACATTTTGGGGAGCATTACAAAATAATTACACATATGCTTAGATGGGAGGCATTCATTGGGGTTCACAATATTTTAGGGATTAAAGATGTTAGTGGTGCAGCCCTCTCTAAGGGACACATTCAAATGCAAAAGCGTAGCATTTGGAGAGTGTAATGCCGTCTGTCTCTGGAGCCTTCTACAAATTTTGGAATGGCTTTCCTGCATCCAGACACTGGGCCCTTAATGCCTAAATATGTTCCCTCGTATAAAGCAGGGGACAAAGGCAGGCAGCTTTCATGGTGTAAAAGTAATTACCTTTGAGCTGATCAGAAAAATCTCCTCCATCCCAAACCTCTGTTCACTGCAACAGGCAACTGACCACAAATACCACAGTGTTTTTATTTTATCTCACACTTTAGTCCACCATTCTGAATTCATTTTGGAGTGAGAAGGCATAATACCTGCGGTGCTATTTACAGGTGTACTTGTCTTTCGTCCCTTGAATCTCTTCAGAAAATATACCATCGCAAAATATGTTCTCCAGATTTATAAAACGTGTATTTTCCTTTTACTCAACTGTGGTCATCTGTGATGAGATAGACAATAGAATTTTAGGCTTTTCAGACTGCTAAATCCTGCAGCTCAAATCAAAGTCTACTTCGTCATTTGACCTTCTCCATGCCATAAAAAATAACCACATTTGTACCCAGACTGTAACAGAGACTCTGGATTTTATGTTTTCTTTCTTCTCCCTGCCAGTGTTGATCTGCCTGGCTGAAGTCGGGGCCATGAAATCCCTTTTTTGTTGATGTTTAGACATGGAAATGTAAAGTATTCATGGCAATTATAGGCATGAGAAATTGATGAAATTACAGTCTGTTCCTTGAAAGAGGCAGAGCGGGTGCGAAACGAAAGGCGATTGGCTGTGTCTGCAGTGTGGTGGTGGCTTTCTAACAGGTGAAGGGCCCCGTGTGTGGGATGACTGGGATCGGCACGTGAATGTGGCAGGACAACAGGCCTCCTGCTGGGCCGGCACAAAGAGGGGGCACACACCAGAACCGCCAGGACATTGACTGAAATGAGCACCCACTCTTTCTCTGAGGGAAATCTTTTGGACCTCCTCGAGTGTTACAGATACGGCACATTTCACCAAACGAAGACCTTCAAATGGGAGGTGAATAGCTTAGTGCACGCTTTCATTTCCCCCAGCCCTTTTCAAAGGAGCGGCGATATGGGATGAATGAGCGCCGCTTGAGAATATCCTCCGTATCGCCTTTCTTTCTCTTTGTATGTGTGGGTGTGTGTGACTTTAGTCCTTGTGAAATTATCAAACAAAGGTGGTGCAGGAACCTGAATGAAAGCAGAGCATGCTGAGCGTGTGACTATAATCTGGTGAATGATGTTGTGGTGGACGTGATAACGTTTTCAAAGTGAAAATGAAATGAAAAAGCATGTATTTATCCACTCACATTGTGAAGGGAATTGTATTAGCCTTGACCCTATTTGTATATTACCAGTTTGAATACTGAATTCTCTGTTCTGTTTTGTAGCATTTGTCATCTTGCTTGTTGTCAATTCTGTGGGATTCCAAGAACCGATTTCATACTTCTTCAAGATCGTCCTTTTGTTTAAAAAAAAGTATATTTAATTTAAAAAATACTCTATAAGTGGCAAGTGTTTTTCTGCCTTTATATTGAATGTGTTTTCACATGAGAGAGTTTAACGGTGACACAGCAGAGTGCAAACAAGCCTTTCATTCAGAATCAATGCACCTCTGGGGTGGGAAAGGAAGTCGAAAGCAACTTCTTGGCCTCTCTGCAACAACCCCTTTAAGGCAGGCCATCTGATAAACCCTGTTAATGAAAACACACACACACACACACACACACACACACACACACACACACACACACACACACACACACACACACACACACACACACACACACACACACACACACACACACATCGAGGAAAGCAAATCATCCTATAGCCAAGTCCCATATTTCTTCTGCTGCACCCTGTGTGAAGTGCTAAGCTAACTGTGTCTTGAGATGTGGCAGAGAATAAAAGTCCAAGGAACCACTGTGGCCCTTTATGGGTTCCATTCACAGCCATGCTTCCATGAATACAGCAAAATCTAAAATGAAACTTTCGATCTCTGCATCACATTCAGCTTGCTAAGAATGGGGACTTCCTTTTTAACAGCTTCCCCCACCAACCTTTTGTGTTCTCTCTGCTCGTAATAGTCTTTAGATTTCTCTCTGACCCAGCGAGGGTTATAGACTGCTGAAAGACTCCCCTTTGTCACACTCCAAGAGAATTATAAGGCAAAGGGGGGAAAAAAGAGGCTTGTTTTTTGGGTCCAAAAGGGATTCACTTTAAAAGGCAATGTTTCCTGGATATGGACAAGGAAAAAGGTGCATATGAGGAAGCAAGTAGTGTCCTAAAATTCCTCACCTTTTCTCCCTCTTTCAGAAAATGACTTCAGTCCATTGAAGGTCAGCATGCAGAGCGTGGCTCCTGTTTAAAAATACACAGAAGTATTCATGTTTTATTCAGAATCAAATGTAGCATCAAGTTGAGAAAAGGTCCCATAAAAATGTCTGGAGGGCCATTGGGACCCCCAGGCCCTTTGTAAAGGGGACCCCTCCGCATCTGAAGGAGGAATGATTTCATGACTGAGTAAGAATGAAAAAACACCCCTCAAGAACAAACCTCAGCTCTTGTGACTATTTTTGTTATTTTCTCCCTGAGCAGTAACACCTACATTGTATTCAGAGAGACAGAGAGCATTCAATGGCCTCCGAAAGAAAACCCATTCACTTCAAGGCAGCTGGGCAGGCCAAGTACTCAGTCCAGCCTCTTCACTCTTGGATGGGTTTTGTACAAAGCTCAGATTCAGAGGCCTCTGTTTCACTCACTCTGACAGAAAGTGACTATAAATTCACCTTGTGGGGATTTTTACAGAGCTTGCTAGCTTCTTGGAATGCAGGCCTCAGTGTATAGAGACACAGTGGCATATTACTCTATTTCACTTTATCCCCATTCATTTTTACTCACACAGATACAATACATATGAGCAAAAGACAAAATTATGTTTTACTCATAGCTGAGTGTGTTTGGTGTGGGTGGCTTAGGCTATTGCAGAGGGCTTGCCTTTTCAGGTTTCTCCAGGCACTATTTTTAGGCACCCTGCTCTGTGTCTGTCTGTCAGAGAACTGAATACAGAGGACCCTGAAAGCCCCTCTTTAGAGGGCATCCCAGAGTTCAAAAGGTCCTGCAGAAATGTTTGGGACCTTTCTGTTCGCAGTCTTGACCATCAGTGGACAGGAGAACCACTGGAGGTTTCAGGGGCTGGTCACTTCATGAAGTCCCACGCCAAAAGAAGTTCCTTTTGGGGCCGATTCCTTTATTCTCTTTATACCTCCACCTTCTCATGCATTGTGCTCTCCCTGGCCACTGTTTGTTTAATCTATAGCAGCTCTCCAACCTTTCATCGAAAGGCCAGGATTTCTCAGAGTTTGAAACCGTACTCATTGCACATTGTTTGAATTGTATGTATTCTACTTCTGTCAATTACTCTTAATGCTATTGTCATTATCTATCAGATGGATGCACAATAGAGAGCAAAAGTAATGGAGTCTTTTTGTAGGTATTAAAGGAGGCCAAACGCCTATGGAGAAATGAGTGGGGTTTTTGGAGAGTTTTGTGATGAACGTTGAAAATAAGGTCTGTGGTAAACACAGACTTAGGAGATCGTATACGTTTTGTTCTATGAATTTTGAAGCATTTGTGTAATCACAACAAGCACATAAAGCTTCATAGTTCATAAAGGTCATGTTAACTGACTGATATTATCTCATAGACCAAACTTTATAAGATCTCCCAAGCCTGTGTTATCCTCAGACCTTATTTTCGGCATTTATCACAAAGCCCCATTCAATTCCCCCATAGGAATGGTTGAACGAACCAGAGGTAACTAATTTCCGTTTTTTAGGACTACAAGCTGGCGAGCTCTATATCATAGAGGTTATTCAGAACATTTGACCAGCATGGTAAATTTACCACTATTTTATGATGATATAAAGAATGGATAGAGCCAGATTCATATTTGGGCTATCAACAAAGCATGGAATAATCCTATAAAAGTTGTTTTTTACTCTGTTTGTAAAATATTTTCTGTCTTGGAAAAGAGTGTTGTAACAGGTGGAAAAAAGACAACTTCAAATATCTTTAAAGCCGCAGTCAGGAAGGTTTCCCGTGATTTCAATGAATGACTAGAGTATCATAGAAAGTTGGACAGAAAGGAACAGCATATGCTGAAAATGATGCCTCATCTCATTCACTTTGTATGGATCAACAGATCCTGCCCTAGCATGGTGCCGTGACAACAATGATATTCAGTGGGGCAACCACATCAAAAGTTATTATACCTTTGATTCAGAGAACAAGGATACCAGCACAAGCAGCTTGGGATCAGAGGTTCTCCATATGGGGGTGAGGACGGGGCGCCAATATCACCCACCTCTTCAGGAAGTGTACTGTGAAAGCCCAGAGTAGTAGGGAAGGGGCTCCCCATGGCCATGTGGAGTCCACACAGCCAGCAGGCACAGCGGCTGGCAGCATTATCCCGTTGGAGGAAGAGATCCAGGGCTGCCAGTCCCCGTCCGCTGCTCCCCCATGCCTTTCAACCCCCGCGACCTGCCACACAGAAAAGGAGATTAGGATTAATCTTGCGTCTGACATGCTGATATTAACACCATTTTTTTCTATCTTTCCTTTTAGTTGCTGTACATTTTTGGGCTTGTGAAAAAGGAAGGAGGGGTGGGGGGCCAAAATCAAAGTCTGGGCCCTGGATTACTCCGTGAGAGGGAGGGGGCAGGTTCAAAGGGTTTTTCTTGTGATGGACACAGAAGGAGAATCATTTTGGCAGAGGACAATATAGTGTCAATATCACTCTTTATTGATCTGATTTGGGATATGTGGGTTCAAATTGCCACAGGGAAAAAGAGAGGGCTTCCATACTTTAGGTTTAATATGTCTCTCCATCTCAAAATGCGCACCAGCCAATAAAAATCGTTGAGGTAGTTGATGATAGCTCTTCACACACTTAGCCCTACGCTAAAAAATTCTGCATTAGCCAATCAAAGATTTTAGACTTTGTATCCTACAACCAATGGCATTTTTAAAAGAAATAGGTCAACTTGGCCATGAGAGATATATATATATTTTAAACCTCCAAAATCAAGGTTTACTTTCTTCCTCTTGGTCTGTCACAATTGTTGTGTGTCAATGTTGCATGATGCATCCTTGACTAGGCTACTAACTACTAACATTAGACAACTCTGGAGGCACGTTAGACAAAATTAAATAGGCACGTTTTCTCATATATGATCAAATATTGCGTTTTTTGCTTATCACACACGTCCATGTGCTTTTATGCAAATATTTGAAATTAGGTTCTTACAAGTTCAGAGTGCGAATTATACAATGACATTCAGGGGAGTCTCTATTGGGTGCACGTGCACACATTTAGTTTATGGGCATAATAATCGATACATGTCATTTAACTGTAAAAATTGTGAATGAAATTCATCTGGTTGTCAAACAAATCACTTCAAAAAGTAGGCAACCTGCGGCAGCGCACATTCATCCACTCCATTTGCTGAATGGAAAGAGACATCTGTTACAAAAACCACAAGTGACACACGGCGACTGTCATTAAACCTACTATAACGGTGTGTATTCACAGATGCCAAGGGAAGCCATGCCTCCCAAAAATGGGAACAATAAAAAAAGAACAAAAACGAATTAATTCTTGTTTCATAATTGTCCTTCAATTCGCAAGTGGCTCTTCATGTTTTTTTTTTTTTTTGTTTTGATGTACGATAAACTTACAGAGTGCAAATTACAGGGGAGACATGAGCTCCTCTCTAAATATTGATAATTTGACTGAAACGTGCGCCTCCAGCAAGAGCGTCAATCTCACCGGAGAAAGCATTTGAGCGAGCGAAACAGCGCCCCCCTGTTTCTGTGTGTAGCCCATGTATCTGATGCTGTCTGGCCAAAAAGAGGGCCACTGTTTCGCTCGCTTGGATACTTTCTCCGGTGAGATTGATGCTCTTGCTGTCGGCGCGCGCGTCTTGGTCAAATTATCAATATTCAGAGACCCCCCCCACTAAAGTTTGACTTTTGTTTCCTTAAGAGGAGCTCATGTCTCCCTCGTAATTTGCACTCTGTGTAAATTTACTGTACACAAAAAAGGATTAAGCGCTTCTGGATTAAAATAGCTATGATGTACCACTATTGCCATCTCTTCCAGGTGGCACGCATCGCTAAAGTGGTTGACTTGAAATCTGCAGGGCACATTAACTGTTGCTATGCGCCCCCCTTGTGTGAAGATGTTTTGTTAAGCAAAACACTGTTCACTGCTAGTCCTCGATGCTTGATTCAAATAATGCATATGTCATGAAGTGGATGATTATAACAATGCATGTCAAATGTTGTTCATGTAAAATGTTGTTCATCTTAATCTTCATTTTCAAGGTTTTGGCAGCACTTCCCTTCGCACCACACTAACACAATAAATATAATTACACATTTCAAAGGAAAAAACTATATCTCACCTGGGATTCAAATTTACCACAAACTGTGAAAATTACCATGAGCCAGGCTCGCTACACTGTGAGCTTTTTCCCAAGTTTATATTTTGCATACGGTTTTGTTCGTTTGACTATCCGATCATGCCATTTGACTTCTCTGTTAAGGACGTTTTCATGAAAAAGTGTTCAATCACGTCCACCTACATCAACATCTGTAATTGGCTGATGCAGAAGTTGTTACTGGAAATAATCATGTCCAGCTGGTCAGGTTAGCATATAATAGCATATAAAGCTAAGTTTGCCAGGTTATGTGGTGGGAACAGCTAGCATGTAGCGTTTTATCACGTGCAACTAAGTTGACGATTTCAATTGGCTGATGCACATTTTGAGACAGAGAAAAAGTTAAAACGTATATATATTTTTTTTATATAATGTTCACATGTATGGACACAGGGACTTTAGGTAAAGGCCTACTCTGTTTCTGAAAATAAAACAGACGAGTCAAACAGCACTGTGCTCCAGAACCAGAACTGAAAGCTTCATTCCTGAGACCATATGTTGTTTAATGTCAGTGAGACCTGTTGCTATTCGTGGGGAGTGCAAAACCAAACAAACCTTACTAAATTAAATTGTGTTTTCAAATTTCTATTGGCTATTGTTTTTTTTTTTCTTTAGTCCCCCCCCCCCCCCCCCCCCCCACACACAACTTAACATGCATGTGCTAACCAGGTCTTTGAATGAATGACAGTTATCGCGAGATATTGGGTGAAATTGTGGCTATGGAAACTTCTGGTTGCAGTTCCCTTTCTGTTTTTATACAAGTGGATTAAGGACTGATCATATTTCCTTGGTCCATTTGTATAATAACAAACAATGAACTCCATTAAAAATTATCATATTTAGAAAAGCAGGCCTCCAACCTTTAAAAAAAAAGAAAAAGAAGCTGTATAAACAACAATAAAAACAACAACAAACAATTGTTGGTGAAATGATATCACGTGAGATTCACAGCACTTCAGGCGTATTACAGTGTCTTAGCCTGACATTATTGCTCCTTTAGTGGGAAAAGTGAAATGTCATTGTCTGGAATTTTCCCTCTGCCTTTTGATTATCCCTGTGAGAAACCCTGCTCCTCCTAAAGTACATGAATAGTATACACTTCCAATTACACTTTACACTTACAGGGTCTAGGCCAGGGAACCCTTCAGAAAAAGACATACTCACACACAGAAAAGGCAAAGGGCCTTTGCTGTTATGCAAATATATCAGTCGGTAAACGGTTAAATGCGAATTATATTTGAATTAAATGAGTCTTTGGCTTTCTATAACTGAATTGCAAGACGAAGTCTCAATACAGAATCCCCACGCCGCGGTCACACATATTATGCACTTGACGAAATGCAAACTGACATATATACCATGGCTCACTTTGAATCCGATTACTCGGCTAAACCACATCAATACCATCCAGCCAACAGGCGCTAGCGTCCCCCCATTCAAGTTGCCAGAGAACAACCCCAGCTCCTCCTTGGTACACAAGCGCCCTCGCTGCCGCTGCAGAGCCCCTATGCTCAACCCATCAGAGAAACTCAAAAGAGCCCTTTCGACAAGGTGCTTTCCTCAGCTCTCCAAGCTCCGGCCTAAAACAAAGCTAAAGATTGTGTCGACGTGCCCAAATTCCCACTGCAGCCCCGTCAGCACATACTAGTACTCAGGTTTAAAAAATACTCTCCCCTTCAAAGACTCAGGGCTCTTTTGGTGTGCCATCTTATTGAGTAGGTTTTCCCAATGTGTTCCCATTATCAGAGACGCCATGCCCATAGGGGGCACAGGGGCACGTGCCCCCTCAGATTTGTCCTGTTTAAAAATATATAATAAATAATAATAATAATAATATTGTTGTTTCTGTGTAATACTACTAGCCACCTAGTAAGTTAATGAAGTTGGCTTATAGCCCAGATCTCCCAACCTAATAACTAGCTACGAAGAAGCCATTTCAGGGTATCAATCAAGGTAGCTAGCTTGTCTAACTACAGGTAACTGCCAAAATAAAGGAAACACTAACATAAATTGTCTTCAAGGGTGTTGGGCACCACAAACCAGAACAGCTTCACTGCACCGTGGCATGCATTCTACAAGTGTCTGGAACTCTACTGGAGGGATGCGACACCATTCTTCAATAATAAATTCCATCATTTGGTGTTTTGTTGATGGTGGTGGAAAACGCTGTCTCAGGCACCTCTCCAGAATCTCCCATAGGTGTTCAATTGGGTTGAGATCTGGTGACAGACGGCCATGGCATATGGCTTAGAATGTTTTCATGCTCATCAAACCATTCAGTGACTAATCTTGGATGGGGACATTGTCATCCTATGGGGGCATAGCCATGGTAGCGAAAATAATGGCCTGCCCTGCATTTTTATACATGACCCTAAGCATGAGGGGATGTTTTTTTAATTTTTTTTATTATTATTATTTTTTAATTTTATTAATTTTTATCCCATTTTCTCCCCAATTTTTGTGGTATCCAATCGCTAGTAATTACTACCTTGTCTCATCGCTACAACTCCCGTACGGGCTCGGGAGAGACGAAGGTCGAAAGCCATGCGTCCTCCGAAGCACAACCCAACCAGCCGTACTGCTTCTTAACACAGCGCGCCTCCAACCCGGAAGCCAGCCGCACCAATGTGTCGGAGGAAACACCGTGTACCTGGCCCCCTTGGCTGGCGCGCACTGCGCCCGGCCCGCCACAGGAGTCGCTGGAGCGCGATGAGACAAGGATATCCCTACCGGCCAAACCCTCCCTACCCCGGACGACGCTATGCCAATTGTGCGTCGCCCCACGGACCTCCCGGTCGCGGCCGGCTGCGACAGAGCCTGGGCGCGAACCCAGAGACTCTGGTGGCGCAGTTAGCACTGCGATGCAGTGCCCTAGACCACTGCGCCACCCGGGAGGCCCTGAAGGGATGTTAATTATGTCAGGAACCACACATGTGTGGAAGCACCTGCTTTCAATATACTTTGTATCCCTCATTTACTCAAGTGTTTCCATTATTTGGCAGTTACCTGTATTTTAGGCTTTGTGGCAGCGCTTTGGTTTTTCGTGGAGCACATTTCAACCAGAGGCATTTACAAGACTTTTCTAAACAACCTGCCAGGTGCAGAGGGATCCCCAAAGATCCAGCTAGGCAGTGTAACGTTATGAGGACCAAAGAGATTTTAATTAAATATGTCCCCTGATCTCCCATGACTGATTTAAGACTAATGAGCATTCTATGAGGGTTTCAAAAAGTCCAATGTTTTTAGCCATCTATCTTAATGAGAGAAAATAACCAAGTTTTGAATTGAAATGGTTAGTTGAGCTAAAGGAGGGTACAAAGACCATATTGAGGCAAATGTTTCCCATATATAGTACCGGTCAAAAGTTTGGACACCTACTCATTCAAGGATTTTTCTTTATTTTTACTATTTTCTACATTGTAGAATAATATTGCTGACATCGAAACTATGAAATAAATCATATGGAATCAATGTAGTAACCAAAAAAGTGTTAAACAAATCAAAATATATTTTACATTTGAGATTCTTCAAAGTAGCCACCCTTTGCCTTGATGACATCTTTGCACACTCTTGGCATTCTCTCAACCAGCTTCATGAGGTAGTCACCTGGAATGCATTTCAATTAACAGGTGTGCCTTGTTATTAAAAGTTAATTTGTGGAATGTCCTTCCTTCTTAATGCGTTTGAGCCAATCAGTTATGTTGTGACAAGGTAGGGGGGCTATACAGAAGATAGCCCTATTTGGTAAAAGACCAAGTCCATATTATGGCAAGAACAGCTCGAGTAAGCAAACAGAGACAACAGTCCATCATTACTTTAAGACATGAAGGTCAGCCAATGTGGAAAATGTCAAGAACTTTGAAAGTTTCTTCAAGTGCAGTCGCTAAAACCATCAAGTGTTATGACGAAACCCATGTGTCTCAGTTGGTAGAGCATGGTGCTTGCAACGCCATGGTTGTGGGTTTGATTCCCATGGGGACCAGTAAGAAAATGTATGCTCTCACTACTGTAAGTCACTCTGGATAAGAGTGTTTTCTAAACGACAAAAACAATATATATAGTTAACTAAGCAAAACATAACTATGAACATATGACCAGATATAGGATGGACTAACTGACATTGGTAGAGGTTCGAAGGAAAGCCTTCATAGACAGATTGGCTACCAATGAAATTGGGGAACAGGTGCATTGAGAGCAACACACACTGAAACGCTTTGTCCGTTGGACTTGTGCCTCTCTCCGTTTGAAAACGGGGGTTATGTTTAATGCAAAGTTAATATCGATGTAATGCTGGTCAGAGCTTCTCTGTATTTTAGGCCAGTCCTAATCCCTTCAATGTTCCGCAGTGGCCGGATCCTAGTCAGAAACAGATGCTGAGCCAGACTTGAAGAGGGAGAGCCTGCGCAAGCAGGCGGCTTAGCGAAGGTGTTAAGACCAAAGCAAAGCAGCGTGTAAAATAAATACAATTCAAAAACACAATTTAAACTTGATGATTATCTTCTAATAATATAACCAATAATAGCCCACGTGACTTTTTTAACAGATTTGGTAGTATATTATTTTTTACATTTCCCTGAATGTTGTCATAATTTGCAATCATGATCAAAAACTCTAAGGAGGGTATTTATTTATTTGATTAAAGGAAAATATTAGAATTTGTCTAAATGCAAATGATGGACATCTGCTCACTAAATTGGCTACTCTTAAATATATTGACTAGACTGGCAGAGTGAAAGTCAAGGAAAGAGTCGAATATATTCGGTTAAACAAATAAAGAGCTTGCAAGAAGGAAATATATATATTTTCAAAACGTTAAATAATTTACTTAATTAACCTGAATTTAAAACAGTTATTCTAGTAGGTTAAACGGTTCAAATAATTATGAAGCAGTATTAACGACTGGATCATTTTAATTTTAATACAGGCACATCTTGTGTCTAGGGACAAGGAGGGTGGGTGGTGAGTGCACCTTATGTGGATATAATATCTTAAAAATGGGTTTAAATGTTTCAAATTGATGAATTCAGCGACTGACCAGCTGTTGTATCTATATTTGGTAAAGAGAAAACAATCGTGCTGGCTTGGAAAGCTAGTAGAAATTAGTTTCGGTCACTGGGGCTAAGCTATATTTCCTGCAAACCATCTGCTTGATTTGTACAATAGGGGGATTTTCGAGGGATCGCGAAAGAATAAAATGCTTTGAACATACCAGTGATGTTTTTTTGTCTTCTGTGAAGGTGGGTGCTGTGTTAAGGTGTCTTAATATAGGTTTGGCTACAGTTTGTCTTTGCCCTGATAAATACATTATTCAATGGTCTGAAAAGATAAGAGTAGGCTTTATCTATGTTAATGTGGAAGTGTTTCTGACTATGTTATTATTGTCATGGCTCTTTTGCATAAAACGCGTATTAACCTGAAAATAGGATAAAATAGTCCAAATTAACTAAGTCGACCCTGCTTGCGTAACATGCAAGACGACTGGATCAGGGGGATAGTGGGTAGCCAGCCTACCAGTGTGAGATCATTTGTCAAATATATTTAAAAATCATTACAATTCATGTTGTTGTTAGTTATGGAAGTAGGCTACCATACTGTAAACAAAATCTAGTTATTTCAACTATTATTAAGTAACTGGTTTCCTAGCCTTTTTTTGTTTACTCAACTTTTTGGTTAATGTTACCTAAATGTAAAAAATGTTGTTGGCCCAAACTTAGCTTCAACATTAGAAAACGTAGGCAAAAATCAGTCAATTTAAAATGATGTGTTTGCTCAATTTGTCTCGTATGTTCTTTCAACTAGAAATGATTATTTTGGCATTTTACATTAAAAAAAGGGCAGAGGAACTAGTTACACACACTGCTTTTAATATACAACGTTTTCAACTAACATATTTGACACAAGTTGACTCCATTGTGCATGTTTATTTTTACAGTAATTAGTAGCCTATTAAACATGTCCTCACCTGGGATTTGAACTCACAACCTCATGGAGCGGTAGGTAGCCATAGGGGTTAAGAGCATTGGGCAAGTAACGAACGGTTGCTGGCTTGGATTCCCGAGCCGGCAAGGTGGAAAAGTCTGCCCTTCAGCAAAGCAGTTACCCCCCAAAACTGCTCCCCAGGCGCCAATGACGTGAGACATCGAGCCCTCCATGATTCAGAGGGGTTGAGTTAATGCGGAAGACGCATTTCAGTTGAGTGCAACTGTCTAGGTATCCCCCTTTCCAACAGTATTCCAAACTTCCTGTTACCCCACAATGTCTGTGTCAAGAACTGATTTCACCTGTATTGGTGCACTTCAAAGTAAATATCAGCTCTGTTAAAAGTACACTCAAGAATAGCTATTTTATTTATCATAGTGAAGGAGTAACATTAAAAAAGAGAAATATGTTCCACCATTAGACACCTGTACAACTATAAACAAATACATCAAATCAATGATGAGATAATAGATTAACTGATAATCTACACAGACGTGGGGTGTATAGCACGAAGATCGGAATGCCATGAACCAAGAGGTTGTGAGATCAAATCCCAGGTGAAGACATGTTGAATAATGATTACTGTATATATGAACAATGTAATCACATGTGTCGAATATGTAAGTTGAAACC